>NC_143520.1:45430546-45730546 GCF_031878675.1 Megascapheus bottae | reverse complement strand
TCGTTCTGTTGTCTTCAAGAGACACAACATACAGAAAAAAACAAACATTTTTTGAAAGTGAGAGGTTGGAATAACCTCTATCAACCTAACGGCCCCCATAAAAAGGCTGGAGTTGCCACCCTCATATCAGGTAAAATAGATTCAAACTAAAATTAGTGAGAAAAGACAAAGAAGGTTACTTCATACTACTAAAGGGATCTTTCTTCCAGGAGGACATAACCATCCTAAATATCTACACACCTAATCCCAGAGCACCGAACTTCATCAAGCAAACTTTACCTTCACTGAAACCATACATAGATCAAAACACACTGATTGTTGGTGACTTTAACACCGCACTCACTCTCGCCTATGGACAGATCAATGAGGCAAAAACTCAACAGAGAAGAAACCTAACAATTGAACAACTATATAAACCAAATAGATCTAACAGACATCTGCAGATTATTCCACCCACCAACAACACAATATACGTTTTTTTCAGCAGCACATGGAGCATTTTCTAAAATAGACCACATTTTGGGCCATAAAACAAACCTGGACATATTCAGAAATACTGAAATTATTCCCTGCACTCTCTCAGACCACAAGGGCATCGAATTGGAACTGAACACCCATCTCTACCAATGAAAACCTGTAACTCATGGAGATTGAACAGCATATTGTTGAATCACCAATGGGTCATCGAAGAGATCAGAACAGAAATTCAACAAAAAGGAGCAAACACTATAACAGCTCTTTGGGACATGGCAAAGGAAAATTTATAGCTCTGAGTGCCTATAATAACAAATTGGAAAAATGGCAAACCAACAATTTAATGTGTCAACTAAAGCTCCTGGAAAAAGAGCAACAAACCAACACTAATCCCATTAGAAGGAAGCAAATTATTAAAATCAAAGCAGAATTAAATGAATTGAAATCCAAAAAAACTATAGAAAGAATGAACAAAACAAGGAGTTTGTTCTTTGAAAAAATTAACGAAATGGACAGACCCTTAACAAATCTTCCCAAGAAAAGGAGAGAACATACCGAAATAAACAAAATTACAGATGATAATGGTAACATCATGACAGAAATTATGAAGATCCAGAGCATCATGAGGGATACTTCTCAAACCTTACACCAAAAATTTGAGAATCTAGAAGAAATGGATGAATTTCTAGCCAACATTAACATACACACACTGAACCAAGAAGAAAAAAACAACTAAACAGGCCTATTTCAAGCACTGAAATAGAGATGGCAATAAGAGAACTTCCACCTAAGAAAAGCCCAGGGACAGATGGATTCACAGCTGAATTCTATAAGATCCTCAAAGCAGAGCTCACACCAATATTCCTCAAGCTCTTCAACGAAATTGGAAATGAAGTCTTTACCAAACTCATTCTATGAAGCCTGTATAACCATCATCGCTAAATGAGACAGATTCATCAAAGAAAGAGAAATATAGACCTATTTCTTTGATGAACATTGATGCAAGACTTCTCAACAAACTACTGGCCAACCATCTACAACAACTCATCAAAAAAATTATACACTATGATCAAACATGTTTCATCGCAGGGAGGCAAAGCTGGTTCAACATATGCAATTCAATTAACATAATTCAACACATCAACAGGAGCAAGGACAAAAATCACATGATTGTCTCAATAGATGCAGAAAAGGCATTTGACAAGATCCAACACCCCTATATGCTAAAAGCTCTGGGGAAACTAGGAATCCATGAACATTCCTCAGTATAATAAAGCCTGTGTATCACAAACCCACAGCTAGTATTATACTTTATGGTGAAAACTAAAGCCATTTCCTCTAAAATCAGGAACGAGACAAGGATGCCAACTCTCTCCACCCCTCTTCAACACAGTATTAGAATTCCTAGCTAGAGCAATGAAGCAAGAAGCAAGCATAAAGGGGAACCAAATAGGGAAGAGGAAGTAAAACTTTCCCTCTTTGCAGATGACATGATCCTGTATTTAACGAATCTTATAGACTCCACTCCCAAGCTTCTTGAGCTGATCC
This sequence comes from Megascapheus bottae, assembly GCF_031878675.1. Lineage (NCBI taxonomy): Eukaryota > Metazoa > Chordata > Mammalia > Rodentia > Geomyidae > Megascapheus > Megascapheus bottae. The sequence goes on along the minus strand of NC_143520.1, from coordinate 45,728,524 downwards.
AAAACTTTGGAAAGGTAGCAGGGTGTAAAATTAACCCTCAAAAATCAACTGCCTTCCTCTACGCCAACAGTGAAAGGAATGAGGCAACAATCAGGAAGGCAACTCCTTTTGCAATAGCCTCAAAGAAAATAATGTACCTAGGAATTATCTTAACTAAGAATGTAAAGGAACTTTTTGATGAATACTTTAAAACCCTGAAAAAGAAAATTAAAGCAGAACTGAGGAAATGGAAAAACTTACCATGCTCCTGGATTGGAAGAATCAACATCGTGAAAATGACAATCTTGCCAAGGGCTATCTACAAATTCACTGCAATACCCATCAATATCCCAATGTCATTCTTTAAAGAAATAGAAGAGGCAATCCTAAATTTCATATGGAATATAAAAGACCCCGTAAAGCAAAAGTCTTCTTAGCAGAAAGAACAGCACAGGAGGAATTTCAATACCAACCTTTAGGCTCTATTACAGGGCTATAATTATCAAAACAGCTTGGTACTGGCACAAGAACAGGCCTGAAGACCAATGGAATAGAACTGAGGACCCAGATATTAAACCACAGACCTATGGCCACCTAATCTTTGACAAAGGAGCCAAAAAATAGAATAGAAGAAAGATAGCCTCTTCAACAAGTGGTGCTGGCAGAACTGGTTAAGCACCTACAGAAAACTAAAGTTGGATCCTTCTCTGTCACCCTGCACAATAATTAACTCCAAATGGATCAATGACGTTGAGGTAAAAGCTGACACACTGAAAACTTTACAAGAAGGAATAGGAGACAGACTAGGCCTTTTTGGCACAGGTTGAAACTTTCTTAATAAAGAACAAGAATGACAACGAATCAGAGAAAGTCTGGATAAGTGGGACTGCATTAAACTGCAGAGCTTTTGTATGGCAAAGGACATAGCTAGTAAATCAATTAGGAAGCATACAGAGTGGGAGAAGATCTTCACCAACATACAGCGGACAAAGGTCTCATATGTAAAATATATCAACAGCTCAAAAAAATTGAATCACTCCAAAACTAATCTTCAAAGTAACAACCATCCCATTAAAAGATGGGCAAAAACTTAAGGAGAGACTTCTCTGAAGAAGAAATAAAAATGCCCTATAGGCACATGAAGAAATGCTCAACATGTCTGGTCATAAAAGAAATGCAAATCAAAAGAACTCTAAGATTCCACCTCACTCAAGTTAGAATGGCCTGAATCAAGAAATCTAATAAGAACAGATGCTGGAGGGGATGTGGCCAGGAGGGATCACTACTACACTGTTGGTGGGAGTGCAAACTCGTTTAACCACTATAGAAAGCAGTATGGCAGTTCCTCAAAAGACTACACCTAGAGCTCCCCTATGACCCAGCAATTCCACTTCTAGGCATTTACCGAATTGTCCAGAAACAAGGGCATACTAAATCCACTAGCACAACAATGTTCACTGCAGCACTATTTACCATAGCAAAGATATGGAACTAGCTCAGATGTCCCTCAGTTGATGAGTGGATCAACAAGATGTGGCATTTGTGCACAATGCAATGCTATGGTGCTGTCAGAAAGAATGACATCTCCACATTTGTTAGTTAATGAAAAGACTTAGAAAAAATCATTTTAAGTGAAGTAAGCCAGACTCAAAGGAACTTAGGCTCAGTGGTTCCCTCATTTGTCATAACCAGGAGAAACCTTGGGCTCTCCTAGCAGAGATTTGAAATAGAGCAAAACCTAGATACATAAGGCCGTATAATATGACGCTAAATGAAAGGACCTCTAGGATATAGTAACAAAAGCCATATAATGAGTGACTGTTGTCCTTAATGTACTATGTTATCTCTCATCTCTTTTGCTGTCCCTTGTTTATCTCATATTGTTACAATATCTCACTTTGTTATCTGATATATTGGATATATTTGTATTTGGTTATTTGAAATTGGACAGGGAAGGGGGCAAAACAAGATGAGAGGTCGGTGTCGGGGGGAGGGAAATGAGGAACAAGACATGAGAAAGGGTATCAATGTATGTGAAGTAATGCACCTTCTATCTGGCAAATACAATGTAACCCTTCTATTAATTACGATAAAAATATATGAAAAAAAATTAATTCTTCTACATAAGGCTAAAAGAGTATAGATTTTAGTCATGTTCAGTTAATAAAAGGTGCTCTTTAATACATGACAAACAAATCTGGCAGACCTAGCACAGTGTTTCCCTACATATTGGAATTGGCCACATTCTACATTAATCAGAGAAAACCTTTAAAGGTCCAGAAAATTTGGTCAATTAAAGTAAAATTCATTAATGTGGACAAATAGAGAGGTCAAGAAAGAAAGGAGAAAACTTAATGTTTCTTTCTATTGTATATTGGTTTGAATTTAATTTTATAACAAAATTCAAAAAGCTATTTAAAAATTATCTGTTAAACAATTGCTGATAACCAAATGTGAATGTAGAATGACAATTACTATTTTAAATCTTTTGCCTCAGTCCTTCAAACTTGGCTTGGGGATGAATTGACAGGCAAGCTGAGTTATAGATTTCAATGCTGAATGGAAAACCTAATCCTAAAATCTAGTATTGTGCATAGGGCTCTAATGGTTGAAATAGGAAATAAATAGGTAATTGCCAGAAAGATAACCTTTATAAAAAAAAGTCTGCTCTTGGTACAGAGAATGAAAGGTAGATTATCTGTAGAGAGTGTCACAGAAATGCGGAAACTAAATTTCTTTTTATAATCACCACACTCTGGCAATTATAGGTCAGCATTCCCTGCCTCAGGATAACCATTGAAGTTACCAGCTCTTCCCACCTACCATGTATATATGATGTATGGTTTATGTCTATCAAAATTCAAGTCATGATAGACCCTAGAAACGATTCCTAGAGGCAGAAATATTTCTGACACCATTTGGCATAGCAGGACTAAATCTCCTGATGTATGTTTTTAATTTATTGGCATGCCTTGCTTCAGACAAGGGGTAGAGCTTTCAATGCCTCTAGAAATTAAGGACAGAATAATCAGCACATTCTTTGTTTTTTCCTTTCATGGGGCTAGAACTCTGGGCCTGGGAGTTGTCCCTGAGTTCTTCAGCTCAAGCTTATCACCCTACCCCTTGAGTCACAGGGCCACTTCCAGTTTTCTAGTGGTCAGTTGAAGAGTCTCAGGGTCTCTTCTCATGCCAGGACTGGCTTTGAACTGCTATCCTCAGAACTCAGCCTCCTGAGTAGCTAGGGTTACAGTCATGAGCCACCTTGCCCAGCTTCAGGACATTTTAAAGACTGAAATGAAATCAAAGAAATATAAAATCTCACTGCTACTTTAAGTTAATTAGCAAAACATCATGTTATGGTGTCAAACCACTGAAGTTTTGAGATTTTTTAATCACAGCAAATAATTTTAATCTTGACTGAGACATCCATGAACTATAGCCTTCCTGGTAACCAGAGAACTAAACAAAATTTACCCAGGTCTCTGGCTACACCATGATCTCCCATACAGGAAAAATTGTAAAATGATATCCTCAAAAGTGGCACATATGGACTGCTGGAGATGCTGATAAACTTCATTTGGCCAGATGAAAGTGGGCCATGCCCTGAAAACTAGAAGTTCATCTAGAAAGTTGAGACCCTCTTAAGTGCACATTGCCAGATGGCAGAAAGGATCATCTCTTGGCCCTAGTGGGCCAAGGTCACGAGTTTAAGATTATTCAATCTATATAGAGTCAGTCCACCGCATACCAACAAACCTTAGCCTGGCACATGTACTCACTCACTATCACTTTCCCAAGAGCCTGCTGTTTACAGTTCACAGAAAATAAAGGACAGCTCATACCTGATCAGGGGTTGTTAATTCCACAGGGAACAAAGGACATTATTTCCATGCACTGGGTATTACTGTCATTATTTCTTTCCAGACAACAGAACCCAAGTTAACTGTGAACATTTTGGTCAGCTTGGGTAAGCGCTTCACTCTACAGTATGTACATGAGTAATAAATATTTAATTAGTGCCTTGTGAACAAAACAGAGAAAAGGATTGCCTGTTATCAAATTCTAGCAACAACCATACTAAAGATTCTGAGAAGCTCCTCTCCATATTTTATGTTTGCCTGGGGGAGTTATAAAGCGTAGGAAGTCAGTTTTTTTCGTATATTTTTCTTGTAATTAATAGAGGGGTTATATTATATTCACCAGATGGAAGGTGCATTACTTCACAAACATTGATCCACTTTCTCATGTTTTGGCCCCATTCCCTCCCCCCACCTCCACCCCTTATTTTGGTTTCCCCCCTTCTCTATCTGATTTCAAATAACCAAATAAACATATTTATAATATATCAGATAACAAGGTAAAATACTGAAACAATAAGAATAAACATAAGAGATGAGAGATAACATAGTACATTAAGGACAACAATCACTCATTATATGGTTTTTGTTTCTTTCTTTATTCATTTATTTTTTGGCTTTTGTTTCTACATTCTGTAGGTCCTTTCATTTAGCCTCATACTATATGGCCTTATATATCCAGGTTTTGAGTTATTGTAATCCTCTGCTAGGAGTGCCCAAGGTTTCTACTGATTATGACAAATGAGGGAAACCATTGATCCTATGTTGCTTTGAGTCTGGCTTACTTCACTTAATATGATTTTTTCTAAGGCTTTCCATTTCTTTACAAATGGGGGGATGTTATTCTTTCTGACAGCAGCATAGAATTCCATTGTGCATAAATACCATATCTTGTTGATACAGAATTGCACAGTATTGGAGAAAGAACAATTTGAAAGCAACCAGCCTACAGCTGATTCTTGGCAGAACTGGCAGGAATGTTCATTGCTGCCTAAAAATTCCAACATCTTTTCACAGTGCCTCTATGTTCAAATACAAAATTCTAATCAGTTGAAAAAAAAATCTCAGGAAGCTGGGTTTGGTGGCTCATGCCTGTAATCTTAGCTACTCAGAAACCTGAGATCTGAGGATATCAGTTCAAAGCCAGCCTGGGGACACTAATGTCCATGAGACTCTTATTTCTCATTTACCACCAAAAAAACAGTAGTTGGTCTGTTGCTTAAGTGGTAGTGTTTTAGCCTTCAGCTGAAGAGCTCAAGGGGCAGTGCCCAAGCCCAGAGTTCAAGTCCCATAACCAAAAAAATAAATAAATAACAGGAATGCTTAAAAGTATATATATGTACATATATATGTATATATATGTATTTAATTTTGTTGCAGGACACTGAGATAATGCAATTAGAAATAGCAATGCCTCCTTTAGGTACTAAAATTTTTATGTTGCTTAGGTTCAGTGAGTATGACAAATGAAATCAGCTGAAATACCATATATAGCTGAAGAAATTCACCATGTCAGGCTTTACAATCTAGAGTAAAAATTCATCAAATTTTCATCTCAAAGCACTTGCAAATGCATAGCTAAATGAATAAGTTGGTTGTTTATTCTCACTGTGGGATTTAATATTCCATTTGCAATTATACCAATGCAATTTTTTCTGGAAAAGGGTAGCTATTTTCCCCTATACTGCAAAACTGTTCTTGTGGTTTTTATTTACATATACATATGCATACATATGGCTTGAAAACTCTATTCAAGACCTCAATCAAATTTCACTCTTGGCATTCAAAGATTGTCATTTTAAACTACTGAGCATCTGATAACTTCCTAATCTTTTTTGCTTGTTGTTCAGTGGTGAATGATCTGGCGAGAAGTACCTGAAGTACATAAAACTTAATGTGTTTTATATTTTCCTGATATTTTACATTTTGTGCTCTATAAATATTGCAATATATGCAAATAAATTAGGAAAAAGCAAATTGATGTTTAAGCCTCATTTTGAGGACAACAAATCTAATAATCCCAATTTCCATGAATTCCTTCTATCAGTATTTTAGCCAGACATTGGGAATGTTTTTAGCATTATCATAATATTATTTGAAAGCTATTTCACTTGATAGTGCATTAATATAGTCCTTTATTATGGAGATAGAAAAATATTTTGGCTGTAACTTAACTCTTCATAAAGAAAGTTATGCAAATTTCAAACTGAAGTGCTGCAAAACAGATTTCGTACTGTAGGTCTATTATTTATCACTAACCATAAAATCAGTACATATTTCTCCTCCTCTTACTGGTTTAATGTCTTAAAAGTATTTTAAAAAGTTATTACTTAAAAGGAGCAAGTAGCCGATAGCGTGGATGGCTCCTTGCTACCTACTCTCTGGGAAGGCATCTTAAGTGTGGAAATGAGAACATTCAAAGCCAAAGGTTAATATTGGCCTACAGGTCTACATTAGGGTCTCCATCAAGTACAAGTACTTTACCTAGGGCACAAGGTAACCAGGAACCAGAGGAATGACTTAATTTTAAGTTTTTCAAATTTGGAAAACTAAGTATGAATAGTGTCATACTAATTAAGACATAATATTAACCTTGGCTTAATTCACCTTTATACCAAGACAAAATATGTAAGATAATACATAGCATTAGTATTATTTTAGAAGAGCCATTGTGTAGCCCCCATAGTGTGATTCTCATGATACCTGGAATGCAGCTTTTCTACCGATTACAAATCTTAAATAATTATTCAAATGAGAAAATAATTAACTGAATTTAAGTAATTTGAATGTCTGTATAAAGAATTGGTTTGTCAAAAGGGGGCTGTAAAAAATTAACTCATGCTTTTCTTTCTTTTTTTCATATATTTTTATTGTAATTAATAGAAGGGTTACATGATATTTGCCAGATAGAAGGTGCATTAATTCACATACATGGATATCCTTTCACATATCTTGGTCCTCATTTCCCTCACCTGCACCCCACCCTTCATCTTCTTTTCCCCCCTTTCCTATCCAATTTCAAATAACCAAATACAAATGTATCTGATATATTAGGTAACAAAGGGAGATGTTGTAACAATATGAGATAACAAAGGTACAGCAGAAGAGATGAGAGATAACATAGTAACTTAAGTACAACAATCATTCATTAAATGTTTTATTTTCTGTATCCTAGAGATCCTTTCATTTAGCGTCATATTATATGGTGTTTTGTATCAAGGTTTTGCTCTATTGCAAAACTCTGCTAGGAGAGCCCAAGGTTTCTACTGATTATGACAAATGAGGGAAACAATTGAGCCTAAGTTCCTTTGAGTCTGGCTTACTTCACTTAATATGATCTTTTCTAAGTCTTTCCATTTCCTAACAAATGGGGCAATGTCATTATTTCTGACAACAGCATAGAATTCCATTGTGTACAAATACCACATCTTGTTGATCCACTCATCAACTGAGGGACATCTAGATTGGTTCCATATCTTTGCTATGGTAAATAGTGCTGCAATGAACATTGTTGTGCTGGTGGATCTAGTATGTCTTTGTTTCTGGATGATTGGCCAAGAACTGCCATACTGCTTTCCATAGTGGTTGAATGAGTTTGCACTTCCAACAACAGTGTAATAGTGATCCCTCCTGGCCACATCCCCTCCAGCATCTGTTGTTATTCGTTTTCTTGATCCTGGCCATTCTAACTGGATTGAGGTAGAATCTTATAGTTGTTTTTATTTGCATTTCTTTTATGACCAGACATGTGGAGCATTTCTTCATGTGTCCATAGGCCATTTTTGTTTCTTCTTCAAAGAAGACTTTCTTTAAGTCTTTGGCCCATCTTTTAATGGGAGAGTTGTTACTTTGGAGATTAGTTTTGGAGTGATTCAATTTTTTGAGCTGTTGATATATTTTAGATATGAGGCCTTTGTCCGTTGTTTGGTTGGTGAAGATCTTCTCCCACTCTGTAGGCTTCCTGATTAGTTTACTAGCTATGTCCTTTGCCATACAAAAGCTCTGCAGTTTAATGCAGTCCCACTATCCAGCCTTTTTCTGATTTCTTGTGATTCTTGGTCCTCATTAAGAAAGTTTCGACCTGTGCCAAGGAGGCCTAGTGTATCTCCTATTCCTTCCTGTAAAGTTTTCAGTGTGTCAGCTGTTACCTCAACGTCATTGATCCATTTGGAGTTAATTATAGTGCAGGGTGACAAAGAAGGATCCAACTTTAGTTTTCTGCAGGTGCTTAACCAGTTCTGCCAGCACCACTTGTTGAAGAGGCTTTCTTCCATTCTATTTTTTTGGCTCCCTTGTCAAAGATTAGGTGGCCATAGTTGTGTGGTTTAATATCTGGGTCCTCAGTTGATCTTCAGGCCTGCCGGTACCAAGCTGTTTTGATAATTGTACCTCTGTAATAGAGTCTAAAGTTTGGTATTGAAATTCCTCCTGTGCAGTTCTTTCTGCTAAGAAGTGTTTTTGCTATATTCCATATGAAATTTATTATTATTATTCCATATTTATTATTATTCCACAGGAAATTTTGGATTTCCCCTTTTAAAGTTTTCATCAAAAAGTTCCTTTACATTCTTAGTTAAGGTAATTCCTACTTTATTTTCTTTGAGGCTATTGCAAACAGAATTGCTTTCCTGATTGTTGCCTCATTCCTCTCACTGCCGGTGAAGAGGAAGGCAGTTGATTTTTGAAGGTTAATTTTATACCCTGCTACCCTTCCAAAGTTTTGAATCAGCTCAAGGAGCTTGGTAGTAGAGACTATAGTATTCTTTAAAGACAGGATCAGATCATCTGCAAAGAGGGAAAGTTTTACTTCCTCTTTCCCTATTTGGATCCCCTTGATGCTTGCTTCTTGCCTTATTGCACTGGCTAGGAATTCTAATACTATGTTAAAGAGAAGTGGAGAGAGTGGGCATCCTTGTCTCATTCCTGATTTTAGGGGGAATGGCTTTAGGTTTTCGCCATTAAGTATAATACTAGCTCTGGGTTTGGGATACACAGCCTTTATTATATTGAGGAAAGTTCCATGGATTCCTAGTTTCACCACAGCTTTTAGCATAAAGGGGTGTTAGATCTTGTCAAATGCTTTTTCTGCATCTATTGAAACAATCATGTGATTTTTGTCCCTGCTTCTTTTGATGTGTTGAATTATATTAATTGATTTGTGTATGTTGAACCAGCTTTGCCTCCCTGTGATGAATCCTGTTTGATCATAGTGTATAATTTTTTTGATGAGTTGTTGTAGACGGTTGGCCAGTATTTTGTTGAGAAGTTTTGCATCGATGTTCATCAAAGAAATAGATCTATAGTTCCCTTTCTTTGATGAATGTCTCTCTAGTTAGGGGTTGAGGGTTATACAGGCTTCATAGAATGAGTTTGGTAAAGAACCTTCATTTTCAATTTCATTGAAGAGCTTGAGGACTATTGGTGTGTGCTCTGCTTTGAGGACCTTACAGAATTCAGCTGTGAATCCATCTGGCCCTGTGCTTTCCTGAGGTGGAAGTTCTCTTATTGCCATTTCTATTTAAGTGCTTGAAATAGGCCTGTTTAGTTGGGTTAGTTCATCTTGGTTCAGTGTGGGTATGTTAATATTGGGTAGGAATTCATCCATTTCTTCTAGATTCTCAAATTTGTTGGCGTAAAGGTTTCAGAAGTATCCCCTAATGATACTCTGGATCTTGGTAATTTCTGTCATGATATTACCGTTTTGTTTATTTCGGTATGCTCCCTTCTTTTTTTCGTAAGATTTGCTAAGGGTTTGTCAATTTTGTTAATTCCTTCAAAGAACCAATGCCTTGTTTTGTTGATTCTTTCTATAGTTTTTTTTTTGGATTCCAATTCATTTAATTCTGCTTTGATTTTAATAATTTGTTTCCTTCTACTGGGATTAGGGTTGGTTTGTTGCTCTTTTTCCAGGAGCTTAAGGTGACACATTAAATTGTTGGTTTTCGATTTTTCCAACTTATTGTTGTAGGCACTCAGGGCTATAAATTTTCCTCTGAGTACCGCCTTTGCCATGTCACAAAGGAGCTGGTATTTTGTGTGCTCCTTATTGTTAAATTTCATGAACTGTTGGATTTCTGTTCTGATCTCTTCGATGACCCATTGGTGATTCAACAATGTGTTGTTCAGTCTCTATGAGTTACAGGGTTTTCGTTGGTGGAGATGTGTGTTCAGTTTTAGTTTGGTGCCCTTGTGGTCTGAGAGAGTGTAGGGAATAATTTCAGTGTTTCTGAATCTGTCCAGGTTTGTTTTATGCTCTAAAATGTGGTCTATTTTGGAAAATGTTCCATGTGCTGCTGTTTAGCTCTGCAGCTTTATTGTCTTTGGAAATTTGTTGGAGTTCAGTCACCATTTCTTTATTGGATTCTATGAATTTGTCCATTTTTCTTTGATAAATCTTCATTATGGCCTCCTTTATGGCTTCCCCCTTTTCATATATCACCTTGTTCATGGTTTCCTCTTGTTTAGCTGTGGCTTCCTCCCTTATCCTTTTCTTTATGTTCTCACATTTTTCATTAATGATGTTTATCAATTGCATTTGTATAGCATTTGGAAGGCTCTCCTCTAGATTTGCCACTGACTGCTCCTTTGCCTGTTTATGTTGGGTGGGAGATGCTATTCCTTGATTTGACATTTTTCTTGAGTTTCTTGTTCTGCCCATTTGAAGATGGGAGCAAGATTAATACTAAACAAGATTATAATTTTTCAGATATAACCAACCTAGACCTTTATAGTTGGCTGACAATAGATGCTCGCTCTTTTAGATTGGTAATATCACTCTCTTTTTGTACACTTACATACAAATCTAATACAATCACAGATCACCAATTTATGACCAAAACAATAAGACCCTCAATCCAATCTCTATTGTATTTAAGTCCCTCTGGACCTAGAGTATAATTGAACATCTAGATACACAGCATTGCTCAACAACCGTCAAATGTAGATCCATGCATTATAAGAGTTGAAGGATGCTCAGAGGAACAGAGATAGAAAAATAATATTAAAGACAACAAGGTAGGTAGGAAAAGAATAATACAGGAGTGTAAGAATATTATAGTAATGAAGAAAGGGTATCGTGTAAGGATAACTGACCTCAGGTGATAGACAGGTAGAATATTTTGTAGAAAATTTAGATGAACTTAGATAAAACTTATCAAAATAAGAAGAGTAATAAGAATAATATAGAGAGAAAAGAGAGAGTTAGATATAGGAAATTTCAATGATACAAATTTTGAAGAAAAAAGAAAGAAAACAAAGAAACAAAACAGCAACAAAATAAAGAAAACAGAACACACACAAAAAAAATTAAAAAAATAAAAGAAAAGGTGGGTAGATTCCTCACTGTTCTGAGTTCTTACCCATGAGATCCTAGGGTTGAGAACCAGGAGTTTAAAAAGCAGGTGACTGTATCAATATGGATATCATTTTTATTCAGACTGTACCCAGAGCTGTCACTGTGTTTCTAAGAACGACCACAGTGACAGCAGGATTGTGGGAAAAAGACAGGAGAAAAAAAAGAAAAACAAAAGGATTGAATCATAATATTAGAAGAAAAAGTGTAGGTTAAATGGCAAAGAGAAAAATAAGAACATCTAAAACTGCAAATGAAATGTTGTTAAAAAAAATAAAAAATGGCATTCTTCAGGGTTTTTTTTTGGAGGGGGCAGTATAGGAAACTTGTGTCTCCATTAAATTTGGGATCTCAACACTTCACAAAGTCTTTTTCTCTTGTGATTTGATTTGAGGTTTTTCATATGAGATTGCTTCTTTGGTAAAACAAAGCTGAGAGATCTGCGGGCACAGGTCTGAGTTCGGTGCAGGGGGATGGACTTCAGCAGCACTGGGGCCGGATTTCCGGCTAAGGGATTTCTGGGAAATCCTTTGCCAGTAAGAAATATGGCACTGTCAGCAACGCCTCTCAGGCTCCAATTGCTTTGGCAGGGTCCTTGCCAGCAGTCAAGATGGCACTGCTCTCAGCTGGAGGGGAAGGGGCTCCCTCCCAATGCTGTTCTGTGAGCAGAAGTGGAAACTTCTCCTCGGAGGTACTCACGAATTGCTGGATTGTCCAGTTCCATGAATCTGGCAGGTCAGTGCATGGCCGGGTGTCGGCACTCAGCTTGCTCAGGCTCTGTGTGGCTCTGTCTGCAGCTGGCAGGTCTGCTCTGTCAAGACAGCGCTGTCTGTGCTTAAAGAATCAGATAATTCTTAACAATAACTAAACAACTAAGAAGGTAGAGATAGAAACATCCCAATTCTAGGCCAGTCCTGACAAAGGTAGCAAGATAATATCTCAAAAATAATCTGAGAAGGGTATTGTTTACCTACAATCTCAACTACGTTGATGATGCAAATAGGTGGGTCATAGGACCAGATATAAGAACCAGACTATCTGAAAAACTAAAAGACAAAGAGCAAGAGAACTGGGAGTATGACTCAAATGAGAATACTCAAAGCTCAGCACCTAATTACCAATCCAAATAAAGCATGAAACAATTTCCTCAGCCTTCTTTCTCTTAGAAGAGTCTAACTACATCCAGTCTTTTTTTTTCCTGGGAATATAGAGAGAATATCCAACTGTAGAATTTTAATACTTAAGTTTTGTGAGATCCATTAATGCCTTAAATTTCTGTTACAGATAAAGAACTTCTTAAATTACATAGATATTTTTTCATTTATTTTAACTGTATAAAGGGCATTAGGTCTACTAGTAGAGGTTTTGAAGTGATGAAGGTTCCTTGAAGCTCAAACTGCACTTTCATGAGTCATTGGCTATTTCATTCCTCATGCTATCTTTTGTTTTCCTTCTGAGTATGGAAACTAGGGTCTACCATTCAACACATCTGCCCAACACTTTCATTGGTTATTTTCAAGGTAAGGGTATCACTTTATGCTATAACATGTCCCTGAAGATAAAATGTGTTATTACTGTGCTCAGCCATTTTGTTTCCTTCATAACTGAAATAACAGGCATGAATCATATCATCTAGCCCTTGATTGAGATGAACTCTCTTAAACTTTTTTTTTAAAGAATTTATTAACATTGATTTTTACATCATATTTTAAATGACACGTTTAACAAACAAGTGTTCAAGAAGGGAATCTATATACAATCGCTGACACTTAGTTTTTAGAGTGTTCTATTCCTTGGTACCACATAAATAGAAAAGGATAGAAGTGGTACTATGGCTCAAGTGGGAGACCTCTAGCCTTCAGAAAGCCTAAGGACAGTGCTCAGGCCCTGAGTTCAAGCACCAGGACTGGAAAAAAATAATTTAAAACATCTCTTAAATTTTTGTACCCAGGATAGCCCCAAACTGAGATCTACTTACTCTACATCAAAATACTTAAAATTACAGACTTGAGTTATCACACACAGCTGACAACTCTAAAGACTTACAACTGAAGAAGAAAAAAATGGAATACTAGTAAAACATTTCAAATAATCTATTAAACGTCTTACTATGAATTATGCAAAAGCCTGTCATAAGTTTATACTGTTATGTTTGTGTTTCATAGATCTGGCACAAAAAATGATTGCATGCAGTAAAGACTGGAATCTTAGGGAGTGTATTAGCAATTACAATGGAGAACTGGACAGGGCCAGGAGTTTGGCCTAGTGGTAGAGCGCATGCCTAGCATGCACCAAGAACCAGGTTTGATTCCTCAGTACCACATACATAGAAAAAAAAGCCAGAAATGGTGCTGAGGCTCAAGTGGTAGAGCTCTAGCCTTGCGAAAGTTCAAGGACAGTGCTCAGGCCATGAGTTCAAGCCAGGACTGGCAAAAAAAAATGGAGAACGATGAGTTTAATAGATATTTGGTAGGTATAATTTTGAAATTCTCTGTGTGTATTTTCTGCTTAGATTTGGGGAAAGGAGGTAAAAAGATTAGGTTTTGAGTTACCTGGTTAGAACAAGTTCTACTGCCTACACATGTACTTGTTTCAGAAGTTGATATATTCTGAGCCCTGATAGTGTTCAACCACTCCTGGCAGACATGGTTATGTATTAATGAATTCACACATGTGAAGATGAGAAAGAAGGAGCACCAGCATTTGAGATAATTTGAATAAGGAGATAAAATTTCAAAAGAAAATGAACTGATATGCCCCTCAAAAAGAAATTTTCAGAAAGAACCTTTCAAAATTAGACTAAAAGCTATCCATAATTTGTGAGAAGCTGAACATGGATCACATTAACATTAGCTATTTTAAGAAGTATTAAATCAGAATATAAATTGTACAGCTTTAGATAGGTATTGGAAGGGAAAGTCAAAACACAAAATGTCAAAATTGTTTTAATAAAGCTTATTTCCTATGATTTCTTTTCTTCCCTGAACAGCCCCAGAAAAGACAGAAAATATGTATCATAAGATCAAAGACTCATGGTTAGACAGAGGAACAGAGAGATCAAAATATGTATAAATACTGATGGGAAAAGAGCTATTAGAGATGGAAGATTTGGACTATGAGTAAAATGGATCTTTTATTTACCTAAGGAGATAGATGTAGGTCCATGTATAAAGAGGAATATTATCTTAGGCAAAATTTCTTATTTTCTAGCTTCCTTTCTGAGAATAGAGAAGGTTTGTGATACATTTCTACCTATGGATAACTAGTATGAAAATGAAACCATGAAATTTTTATATTGCCATGATTGTGCTTTCTGTATATTTCTGAGTATTCATATGTACTCATATATTTGTTTTCTGTGGGAATTAAAGTCTAGATTCAGAATTCATTTTCTTACATATGGAAGAGTAACAGGGTAAATTTACATTTGAGGTTAAGGACTACAAAGGCATGAATGAATCTGAAAAAAAAAACCTAATAACAAATAATTAAGCATGAGGAGTCCAGGAGTTTGGCCTACTGGTAGAGTGGTACTTGCCTAGCATGCACTAGACCCAGGTTCAAAGTGGTGCTTTGGCTTAAGTGGCAGAGCTCTAGCCTTGAGAAAGCTCAAGGATGGTGCCCAGGCCCTGAATTCAAGCCACAGAGCTGGCAAAATAAATAAATAGATGAATAAAAACATGAAAAATCACTGGATGTTATTTCATGTTGTTATAAGAATGGGTAGCAAGAATCTTACAAGGGAATGGAATTGCCTAGTGGTATTTACTTTGCCTTGCTCAGGAGCTCCTGTGAAAAAGAAAAGGTAAAATGTGTGAGAGATAACTGATATTGTAGTTTTATGGGTAAATGTGATTGGAAATTAGAGGATGGAAAGGAGTGGAGTTAGAAGTTCATTGCTGATATCCACTGTCAGGTGCACTAATCCACACAAAGAAGTTATAATGTCCATTTTCCTCCCTGGAAAGACTCTACTAAAAGTTGAGATTGTAGAATTCCTAGTGAAAAGATAGAGGATCTATATGACATCATCATTAGCAATGAAAATCAGCCTATAAAAAACCATGAAAACTTATCAAAAAATGAAAAAATAGTATTACTGTAGTGTCTACAGGATCTATATACAAAGGTAACTCCTATATTGATTGTCTCATCATTCAAAATAGCAAGAAATAGAATCAAGGTAATGTTCATATTAGATGAATAGAGAAATGTGGAATTTATGTGTGTCATACATGTGTTATATATAATATATATACATCATGTAATTATATTTATTACATCCATTAGTTGAGAATGGATATTAACTTTACCTCCAAAAGAAAAGTATATGAGTTAATACATGTTTACTGAGATAATTCTAACATTTAACTATATATATATATATATATATACAATACTTCAAATTGACATCTGTACACAGTAACCCCATTTGTACTTGTCTATTATAAAATGAATTGGACAGGGAAGGGGGAAAAAAAGATGAGGGGCAGGGGAGAGGGGTGGGAAGTGGGGACCAAGACATGAGAAAGGGTATCAATGTTTGTGAAGTAATAATACACCATCTATCTGGTGAATATAATATTACCCTTCTATCAATTACAATAAAAATATATGGAAAAAAGAATAATATACTGGGAGAGTCACCAGGTTTGGAGTTCAAGCCCTAAGTACCAGCCAAATTAAAATATAATAACAATTAGGAAAAAATGAAAGAAGTAGCAAATCTCAATGAAATCAGAGGTGAGTTGAAAAAAGTCAAAGCTATTTGGGAGAATGTGAGGTTATAGCTATAATTTTAGGCATCATTTTCACAAGAGTTCAGGTTGACTACAAATAATAGGTATATAAGACTTCAGAAACAAATGTTGAAGTTGAAATGTATGTAACTGGAATTCGAGTTTACTTTCCTGGACATATTTGAATTACCACTTAGTCACGCTATAAGATTTTAAATTACACTGGATTGGGGGAAGATCTTGGAATCAAGATAAAAATCTATCATTCCCTGAGTCTCTGAAGTATGCAGAGAGATATTTTATTGTAAATAAATAAATAAATAAAATTATATGAAGGGTCAATTTTGTAAAGTGAATATATAAGCTGTCTAGTAAAACATAGAAACAATAGCCTTGCTTTTGCATGCCTCATACAGAAAAGTAAAGTTGTTCATCTGTTAAATTTCTTTCCCCCTACATTTCCAATTTTTCATCATAAAGTCTTGGTCTTTTCATTTTCTCTCTCTGGGAAGGGTGAGCTGTAACAGCACAGTAGCAACAGCAAATATAAAGATGTCTTATGTTTGGGACATATGCCTACCTAAGAGATTTCCCAGAAGCCTCTTCTTTACCGTACCATCTAATATACCTTTAGTAAACATAAAGCCTTCCTCTGTCAAAAGTTACCAAGTTCCAAAGATTTTTATGTCAGTTTCCTAGAATAACATTTCGGACCTAAGGCATATTAGTTCACATTCAGCTTTGCTAGTCATGAAACAGCTAATCTTGAGGCAGAATGACTGTTTCCCCTGGAGTTGGAAAGGCTGGAAAATGACACATGCGTTTGTGACAATCTTCATTAATATATAAAGCATTGTGGAGAAAAATACAGTGCTCAATGCACAGGTTTCCATTATATTACACAGAAGAAGTTTGAGTAAGTGTTCACCCACCACTAATTTCATTAGTATTCTTTCTTCATCTTCAAACCAAATCTACACTGAAGTCATACTTCAAATACTGCAAATTATCTCATTTGTCTACTACCAGTTGTAGAGCAAGAGAGGAGAGCCAAATTCAGGATGACAGTCCTATTGTTAGACAAGCAATAGAATAATTTTGCATAAGAAATAACAAATTCAAAAGGGATGGTGAGTGACAGCTTGCAAAATAACACTGAAGAGAACAGTATAGATGTGTTTTTCTCCTGGCTCTTCTCTCTTTAGAGAGTTACTAGTCTTCTCTTATTAAATGCTAAAGATTATCAGGTTATATAAATAGTTAAATGGAGAACAAATAGTAGATAGCATAGCTTCTATGCTTTTCAACAAACATCAGTGAACTGGCTTGTCAGAATAGGCTTCACTCATGGTAGTTATAGAAATTTACATGTTTGCATTGATAAAACAAGCATGAGTCAATATCTTCCAATGCAAAAAAATCATTATTCAAGGTCAAATATTTACCTAATTCATTGCTTTATTTATGGATTTTATGCAAACTAAGGAAGAAAGTGTTCATCAAAATTATACTTTCTGCAGGATTAATATATTTGCATCTTAGCTCCCCATCTTCCAAGAATAATGTGATTTTCCCATTTTTCTGTCTGCCTGAATACACAGAAGAGCACAAACATTCTGATAAATTCAGATAATCTGCGGAAGGATAGGATCTCACAAATCAGATATGTCTTACCAGAGGAAGCCCATATGTCACAAAGGCCTTTTTAAGTAGGAAAGACTTTGTATGATTATACAGTAATTTATATTAAAGTTTGCATGAGAAGGTTTTCTACTTCATTGTTATTTATTTGTATGATTGGCAGAAGCATCCTTTCCATATTGGGGAAATGTTTTCTGGTTTGTAAGGAGAAAATTAATGATATATAAACAACAAAGAAGTCATTTATTTACCTTATTACAAAGGATTACAGATAAAGTTTAGGATGATATGTATCTTCCAAATATCTGCAATCATTAGGACTAAGTAGCTTATAATTTAGCAGCTTTTAATTCTACAGCAAATGTAGACAAATAAATGAAATGGTATAATAATGCTTTCTAAAGCATTCACCTAGTGAAGTCACTCAATTGTTTTATATACCATAAATGAAGCATCTGGAATTACAAAGCAATTAATGATGAATAAGAAGGAAATAATCTATCAAGGCAGAGTTGAAGACAGTATGCTAATTAATCCCTGGGAGATGTTTGTACTTACTTGTTATTCCCTCTTAGCACTGGAATGGGAAAATAATAGTGATAGTTTGTTTATAGCAAATTGGATAATTGTAACAGAATTATCAAATTCCTATTAGAAGTTTGCTCATGATAACTTAAGAGGAATAATTCAGTACTATAAATTTAGTCACATAATGTAGGAGAAAAAAATCTGAAGTTTTGTTTGCATTTTGTTTTTGTTTTATTTTATTTTTTATTGAGGTAATGTATAGAGGGGTTACAGTTACATTTGCTACATAGTAAGTGCATTATTTTTCACACATTTATACTCTTTCTTATGTGAGAAGGACAGTAGGTTAGGACAGAAGATTTTCATTCCCCAAAGTAATTGTCAGAAAAGTAGCTCATCCTGAATGGTGCCACGGAACAGCTTAGAGCTTACAATTAAAAATTCACCTAGAATAAATGCAAAGTAGTTGAATTGCTGGGTCATAGTGGAGCTCTATGTTTAGTCTTTTGAAGAACTGCCATACTGCTTTCCATAGTGGTTGAAAGAGTTTGCACTCCCAACAACAGTGTAGTAGTGATCCCTCCTGGCCACATCCCCTCCAGCATCTGTTGTTAGATTTCTTGATTCTGACTATTCTAACTGGAGTGAGGTGGAATCTTAGAGATGTTTTGATTTGCATTTCTTTTATGGCCAAAGATGTCGAGCATTTCTTCATGTGTTTATAGGCCATTTATATTTCTTCTGTGAAGAAGTTTTTGGCCCATCTTTTAATGGGATGGTTGTTTCTTTCGCGATTAGTTTTGGAGTGATTCAATTTTTTTTGAGTTGTTTCTGGCTTTTTTTTCATATATTTTTATTGTAATTAATAGAAGGCTTACATTTTGTTACCCACACAGAAGGTACATTATTTCACAAATATTGATAGCCTTTCTCATGTCATGGTCCAAATTTCCCCCTCCCCGTCCCCACGCTCATCTTGATTTCTCCCCTTCCCTCTCATATTTCAAATAACAAATTAAGCATATATAAACCAATTAAGCATATATAAATTGTATAAGATAACAAGGTGAAATATTGTAACAATATGAGATAAACAAGGGACAGCAAAAGAGATGAGAGATAACAGTATATTAAAGACAACAATCACGCATATATGGCTTTTGTTTCTACATCCTGAAGGTCCTTATATTTAGTGTCACACTATATGGCCTTACATATCTAGATTTTGTTCTATTGTGAACCTCTGCTAGGAGAGCCCAAGATTTCTACTGATTATGACAAATGATTTTTTTCTAAATTTTCCCATTTCTTTAAAAATGGGACAATATCGTTTTGTTCTGATAGCAGCATAGAATTGCATTGTGTATAAATACCACATTTTGTTGATCCACTCATTTACTGAGGGACATCTGGGTTGGTTCCATATCTTTGCTATGGTAAATAGTGCCGCAATGAACATTGTTGTGCTAGTGGATTTAGTATATCCTTGTTTCTAGACAATTGGGTAAATGCCAAGTTGAACCAAGAAGACCTAATCCAATTAAACAGACCTATTTCAAGCACTGAAATAGAAAAAGCAATAAGAGAACTTCCACCTAAGAAAAGCCCAGGGCCAGATGGATTCACAGCTGAATTCTACAAGGCCTTCAAAGCAGAGCTCACACCAATACGCCTCAAGCTGTTCAATGAAGTTGAAAATGAAGGCTCTTTGCCAAACTCAATCTACGAAGCCAGTATAACTCTTATCCCCAAACCAGACAGAGATTCATCAAAGAAAGAGAGCTATAGATCTATTTCTTTGATGAATATTGATGCAAAACTTCTCAGCAAAATACTGGCCAACCATCTTCAACAACTGATCGAAAAAATCATACACTATGATCAAACAGGATTCATCACATACATGCAAAGCTGGTTCAACATAAGCAAATCAGTTAATATAATTCAACACATCAACAGAAGCAGGGAAAACAATCACATGATTGTCTCAATAGATGCAGAAAAGGCATTAGACAAGATCCAACACCCCTTTATGCTAAAAGCTCTGAAGAAACTAGGAATCCATGAAGCATTCCTCAGTATAATAAAGCCTGTGTATCCCAAACCCAGAGCTAGTATTATACTTAATGGCGAAAACTAAACTAAAAAAATTGAATCACTCCCAAATTAATCTTCAAAGAAACAACCATCCCATTAAATGGTGGGCAAAGACTTAAGAGAGTCTTCCCTGAAGAAGAAATGAAAACGGTCTATAGACACATGAAGAAATGCTCGACATCTCTGGTCATAAAAGAAATGCAAATCAAAAAAACTCTAAGATTCTACCTCACTCCAGTTTGAATGGCCAGGATCAAGTAATCTAATAACAACAGATGCTGGAGGGGATGTGGCCAGGAGGGATCACTACTACACTGTCGTTGGGAGTGCAAACTCATTCAACCACTATGGAAAGCAGTATGGCAGTTCCTCAAAAGTTAAACATAGAATTCCCTTGTGGAGTAATTCAATTTTTGCATTGTTGATATATTTTAGATAAAATCATCCAGAAATGACATACTAAAGCCACTAGCACAATGATGTTCATTGCAGCACTATTTACCATAGCAAAGATATGGAACCAGCCCAGATGTCCCTCAGTTGATGAGTGGATCAACAAGATGTGGTATTTATGCACAGTGGAATTCTATGCTGCTGTCAGAAACAATGACATCGCCCCATTTGTAAGGAAATAGAAAGACTTATAAAAAATCATATTATGTGAAGTAAGCCAGACTCAAACGAACATAGGATCACTGGTTTCCCTCATTTGGCATATGAGAACCTTGGGCTCTCATAGCAGAGATTTACAGTAGAACGAAGTCTAGATACATAAGGCTATATAGTATGATGCTAAATGAAAGCACCTCCAGGATATAGGAACAAAAGCCATATAATGAATGATTGTTGTTCTTAATGTACTATGTGATCTCTCATCTCTTTTGCTATCCCTTGGTTATCTCATAGTGTTACAGTATTTCACTTTATCTGATATATTGGATATATACGTATTTGGTTCTTTGAAACTGAATAGGGAAGGGGGAAAATAAGATGAGGGGCTGTGGTCGTGGAAGGAAATCAGGACCAATTCATGAGAAAAGTTTTCAATGTATATGAAGTAATGCACCTTGTATCTAGTGAATATAATGTAACACTTCTATGATTTAATTACAATAAAATATATATGGAAAAAAATCACCTAGGAGCTGGGAGTTTGGCCTAGTACTAGAGTGCTTGCCTAGCATACACAATCACCGGGATTTGATTCCTCAGTACCACATATATAGAAAAAAATCTGGAAGTGGTGCTCAGTCTCATGTGGTAGAGCTCTAGCCTTGAGAAAGTCCAAGGACAGTGCTCAGGCCCTGAGCTCAAGCCCAGGACTGGCAACAAAAAAATCACGTAGGAAGAGCATCAAAGCCCTGTGCACAACGGAAGTAAACAACCACCTCAAACCTCAATAAATCATGGATATCTTTGAAACTGACTGTGACCAGAGAAGTTGGGGGAGGTAATAGCAAAGATGCCAAGGCTGGAACTTCATATACACAGCTGTTTTCTCTCTTACCAACCAAGGGGCTGCTAGGATAGAGAACCACATGGCTAGGGTTCTGTTCTTCACCAACTGCTCCACCAGGGCAAATAACTTGAGTCTAACTGAATTATACATTTCCAGAGGACAGGTGGGATTCGCCAGAGCACAGACACTTTTGGAGAATTTCCATTCTGGAACAGATTCTCTGATGTGAGAGGTCCATCCAAATTGAGACCCTCAGACTCAGATGCTTGGCAGATACAGTTTGCCAGTGGTTCCTTCATTTCCCAGTTAGCAGGTTCACAAAGGGAAACATCACTGAATTGAACTCAGCCCAATAAATGCCCAGTAGACTGACTACACAAGAAAGATACGGTTCACCCTGTTTAGCCTTTACTGGTTTAAGCTACAGAAAGAAAATGGATGCCCAATGTCACCCAGTAAACTCTAAAACTACAAATCTGGGGGAAGGATGGTATGCCAAATGTCTCCATCTTCTCTCTGCTCAGCAAGGAAGAGTTAGTGATTAATGATTTGTGTTTTCCTTTGCTATTTCTGTGAACATCTTTTTACTGTGTTTTCTTTCAGAATAATTAATGTTACCTCGATCTGTATACTTTTCTTCTCTAGTTTTTTTTTCTGCCCACTTGTTCCACCACACAATTTGTTGTTAATATTTTTATTTTTCATGAATTTAAAGTCTTCAGCCTAGCCTATTTCTAACTTTGATGTGGCTATTAGTTTCCCTAACATCCAAATGTTTGTATAATTTTAAAAGTAGTTTCTCTTACTGCATTCTTACTTCTACTTGATGGGTAGTTGTGTTTGTGGTATAAGGCAACTCTCATAAAATATACTGAGATCAATACAACAGAAATGAAAATCACAAAGCCTTTGAAATAACATGACAATACATTGCCATGAATTCATTACTCCCTAATTGCTCACTACAAACATACAGAAACATCTGAAATGCAAAAAATATTCAAAAATCATCAACAACCACAAAGAAGATTCAAACAAATACATGGAAGAAAGTCAATTTAATAATTACTGAGAAACTCAGCAATATGAATAAAAATTCACAAGAATGTAATGTTACAAATATAAACTAGAAATATTGAAAGCAAATAATTCAAAACACAGTTTTAACTATTATTATTAGACTAAACCAAGCCAAAGAAACAGCGGGGCCAAGAGAACCATGACTTTTTTGGTCCCATTTTCAAAAACAATATGGCACAGAATTTTAAGACAAATATTATTACACCCATCCCAAGATTTTGTTTAAAAATTATAAGCAGTTGTAACCCTTTTACTAATTACAATAAAAAATTAATAAAAAAATAAAATAAAATAAATTATAAGCAGACATTATATACATTATAAAGTGTTCATGGCCACTGCCACCAAACCAAACTACAGAAGAATCTGAATGGAGTCCTCTGAAGAGATAAGAAATAAAGAAACCAAAAGGTCTGGAAAACAAATTTCTGAAGAACACCTGGACTAAGAAATAGGAAAGTGTCCACATGTTCAACTCAGTAAATCAGCAAATCCTTAAAATGACTAAGGTAGAAAGAATAAACTGTTACTAGGGAGGATAAGCCAACGAAAGAAAATAGCAAATATTTCATAATAATAACCCTAGATATTAATCATATTCACTTTCAAATTAAAATAGAGGGACTGAGCAAATAGATTCAAATAGGATGCAACTTTTTGCTGTTTGTAACACACATGCCTAACAGTCAAAATCACATATAATGAAAGTAGAAGGATGAAAAGTGATACATCAACTAAAAGGAATTCAAAAGAAGTAACATCAGTTATATTCATACCTGAGAAAGCAGCCAGCAAAAAAATAGTCAGTAAATATGGAGAAGATAACTACATGATTATAAAGTAGAAAAATACAAGAATACAAGAATGATTTTACATGTTTGTATACAGTACACAAAATTTCATTAGAAAAAATGCCAAACAACCATATTCATAAGGTAATAGTACCAGATAGAGCAATAGGGAGATATTTTCATTTTTAATCTCATTAGTAGTATGGTTCTATTTTTGTTTTCAGTTCCTGGACCACCTAACAAAATTCAGAGTCAAACTGCACCACACATCAAATGACAGACATATATTTAATGTTCCATCAAGTTGCCACAATGTATTGTTTTCTGTATATCATAGAATTTTCTCTAAACTTCTCATATTTTAGGCCATAACATAAGTCTTAATGAGTAAGAAAATAGTTTCTTACATATTATTAGATAACAGAATAACACTTGAAATCTGCTTGGAGCTGGTGGCTCACACCTGTAATCTTAGCTAATCAAAAGGTTGGGGTCTCAGAATTTTGGTTTGATGTGGGCTTAGGCAGGAAAGTCTATGAGACTCCAATTAACCACCACCAGACTAGAAGTAGAGCAGTGGCCTTGAGCAAAAGAGCTCAAGGACAGTGCTCAGGTCCTGAGTTCAAACCTCATAATCAATGAATAGAAAAATACATAGAATCAATGGAACATTTGGTTATTTAAAAAATGAACAAGATTTCCACACTGTTCTCTAAATTAACAAGACAGAAAGAGATGACCCAATTTAACAAAATTAGAGATGAAATGGGAACTTGATAAATGCTAAAGATCTAGAGGATTTTTAGAGAATATACTGTGATATTATATTGTGATAAATTTGAAAGCCTAAAATCATAAATTGCAAACATATAGGAGTTTTCAAAATTAGATCAGGAAGATACAGGTAAGCAAAACTTACCTGTAATGAGCAAGGAAGTTGAAGCAATAAAAAAAAATTCCAAGAAGAAAAGCCAAGTAGTGGACTTCTTTTCAATTACACAAGCCCTTTTAAGAAGATCTAATGACAGAGCTTTTGAAACAGTTCTAAAACTAGAAATGGAAAGAATACTTCCAAACCCATTGAACAAAGTCAAAATTTCCTTGATAGCTAATCCAAGTAAGAATAGGACATTACAAAAAAACTATACATCAATTTACTTGTCTAACACAAACACAAAACTCTTAATATGATCCTTAAAAATGGAATTCAACATAAATAAAAATTATCTGTGGAAAGGGTGAATGTGGTAAAAATATTTCATATACATGTGTGAAATGGAATAATGAAACTGATTTTATAGGACAGTAAAATTACTTTGGGCTAGGGGCAGGGGAGATGAAAGATAGCTGTTGGTGATGATCTGATCAAGGTATACACACATATTATGACACATAAATTTAAACAACCTGTATAGCTAATTAAAGTTTATAAGAAATGTAAAATAAAAATGTCCATGTTAAATGATGAAGCTTCTTTCATGTCTAGAATGGAAAGACCAAAATATGCAAATAAACAGACATAATATAACAAACATAAAAAAAAGCCTGATAGGCAAAAACATGATTATTTTAGAAGATGTAAAGAAATATCTCAACAAAATGAGGCTAAATGAAATGAACTCAGGAGTATGGAAACAAGTGGTTTATCTTTGTGATTCTTGTTCTTAACATACTATGTAAGTTCTTTCTTTTCTCTTTCTTTCCCCTTATCTCATGTTATTACGTCTGACTTTGGTACCTAGTATATTACATACACATTTATTATTTATTTATTTATTTGAAATAAGGAAGGGAAGGGGAAAACATATTATTTGGAAGGAGTCAGGTGAGGAAAAGGTGGAGAAAAGCATAGGAAAAAGTATCAATGGTCAAGAAGTAATGTACCCACTACCTGATGAATATAACTCTAGCCCCTCTATATATCGCCCTGACAATAAATACAATTAAAAATTATTTTCATGAGAAATTCCTTGAGAAGTTAACAATATAGAATTATACCCCAACATAAGACTATAAAAATTAACCATTGGAGGCATAAGAAGAACAAAGGAAGAAAGGATGACAGTTCAAGAGGCCTTGTACTCATAAATTGACATGTTATTTTGAAAGCCTCTTTACAACTACTTAAAGATAAAATAGTATTTCAAAAATAAATAATGTGGTCACTTTTTAAGAAATTGTTAAGAAAAATTCTTAACAGAATCAGGAATAATGAAAGACAGGTACAATTGAGTTGGTCTCATTATTATGGAATTAAGTGATTTGACCAAGTGATTCCTTTTTATGTGTCATGATTACTTCAAAACTAAATCTGGTAAAGGACCCTTGAAAACCACTCTGACTCAAGCTGCTTAATCTTACATTTTAGCATCTCCAGAAATTTAAAATAGGAGCACTGGTCAGTCAATAGGAAGGCAATTTACTATTAAAAATAATAATGATTCCAGCCCACAAATATGGATAGTCCTGAAAAATAAACACATTTTGTGCCACTTGGCATCACTATTGTTAATTTAGGCATTCTTTGTTCTGCTGCACACAGAGGTTTTAGGATTGAACATATAGCACAAAGAGTTTTCAAAATAATTTATATCTCTCCAAAATACATAAAATTATGGAACTAGAGAATAATGCATTCTAGGAAAGAAGATGGCCTTTCATTTTTTCTTCAAGAAAGGATAGTCCAAACAAAAGCCATATAATGAGTGACTGCTGTCCTTAATGTACTATGCTATCTCTCATCTCTGTTGCTATCCCTTATCTCATATTGTTACAATATTTTACCTTGTTATCTGATATATTTTATATATGCTTAATTGGCTATTTGAAATTGGATAGGGAAGGGGGAAATCAAGATAAGTGGGGGGAGGAGTGTGGGAGGGAAATAGGGACCATGTCATGAGAAAGGGTATCAATGTTTGTGAAGTTCTGCACCTTCTATCTGGTGAATATAATGTAACCCTTCTATTCATCACAATAAAAAATTATTTAATAAGGAAAAAAAAAACTTCACAAGGTATAATGCGCCCATGCTCTTCCCCTATAGAGTCCTCAAAACAGATGAACCAGTATGAAGATATTATATAAATAGATCTGTTTGAAAATCTTAAGTTTGAAAATGAAACCCTATGCAACAGAACTTAGGGCTCCCAAAATTTTACTTGTATCATGTAAAGTGTCTCAGAATTATAAACACTCTGACCACACTAGGCCTCTGATTCCTAAAATAAGGGGTACAAGGGTTGGTTGCATGGCTTAGGTGATAGAGCACCAGCCAATGAGTAAAAGCAAGCCTGGTCTTAAGCCAAGAGGAGAGGGGTGTGGGAGAGAGGGGTGGGGGAGAGAGGGAGAGAGAGGGAAAGAGAATGTGAGAGCAAGCACACACTGCAGCATGGCTTCTAGCAACGAAAAATACCCAGATCTACCATTGTATCCATGTAACCATTTATGCTGTGTTTGTAGTCTGTATAGAAAAATCTCAAGACTGACAGGCCATGGTGGCTTACTCCTGTAATCCTCCCTACTGAGATCTGAGAATCTCTTACAATCCTAGCCCAGTCACTAAAGAACATGAGACACTTATCTTCAATTAATCACTAGAAAAGGGGAAGTGGATCTGTGGCTCAAGGGGTAGGGCAGTAGCCTTGAGCTGAAGAATTCAGGGACAGTTCCTAGGCCCAGAGTCCAAACCCCCATGCATGACCCACCAAAAAAAAAAAAAAAAAAAAAAGAATGAAAAACTTCAACTAAGAAGTGTTCTGTTTAGTTTTATACAGGAACATATCCTAGATCCAGAATTCCTTTTATAGAATAAAAAAAGGACTAAAACATGTTAATTCTTCTCTATCCCTATGAGATGCAAACCTTTCTCTAAAATTACAGAATGTTTTTATGGAGGATCTGATTGTCATTTTTTTAATGTACCAACCAGAAAAGATAGTATTCTAAACTCACACAGAGACCCTACCTTTAATTGTTACCAGGTATCAAAAACTGCTTGTCTAATTCCATTTATACTCTCAAATGCTTGGTAATACTCTATTTCCCTGACATTTCTTCAGCTTCTGTTCACTCCTTCCTATTTCCTCATTCTCCCTTAAAATGCTGAGTTACCTCTGTGCAAATTGAGTTGGAATTCATCTCTTTCTTCTATCAGCTTTTATTCTAAAATATGTCATTGCTTAAATAAGGTCTATTTCTTAAAATTTTATATTTTCAGTAGTTTGTACAATGCAATTTTCAGTTTCATAAGTCAGATTCTATTTATCTTTGACAGACTCAACATGGTATGGAAATTTCTGATTACACAGAATACTCTGTTGGAAGATTTGTCCACAGAAATAGAAATACAAGATGTGACAATTCTAAAATCTGTTCCTTTGTTTCTTTAGTTTTTCAAAGATAACTTCTCTAGACCTAAGATCAAATATGATCTTGATGGAAATAAAGAAGAATGCTCACAAAGTCAAGTTTTTAAAATAGCAAGAGGTAAATATATTAGAGCACTGAAAACATTATTCCTGATTTGCTGATCTTAAAAATGTCTCCAGGACTTTCTGTAAGTTCTCAAGGTGACAATCACATAGTTTCATGCATTTGGGAAATGGAGTCTGGCTGGAATTTCTGCCCAGACTGGCTTCAACGCAACCATCTTCCAAGGTCCCAAGCTCCTAAATATCTAGGATTACCAAATGAAGATTGTTTCCAGGTTATTTTTGTACCACTTATGTTATTCTAATTCATTCTAATTGATTTTCAAAATTTCTAATAGGAATGTACAGAATAAATATTACAACCCATTTTTATTTTTTCATTGGAAAACATTGATATAGATACTTGGATGCTAGTCTGAACATGAAACTTAAGCCTGGTATTTGATTTATATAAGGTATTTCATGAAAGTTTTCTAAATGAATTGTGTTAATTTTAAAGAATGTTTTAAAGTATCCTTATGTGAAATCATCCTATTGGTGTGTTCTGGAATGACTATCTTTCAATGGAAATGCTATAAAATATTGGAAACCAGTAGTATATACACTCATTCAAAACATTTGTTAGATACCATTAAATCTGCATTTTCACTTACATGTGCAGAATACATAATAAAATTAGTCAAGGAAAATCAAGGTTTGTAGAAAATTACAGTAGTTTCATTGTTGATTTATTCTAAAAACTGGTAAAAAAAATGAATGCCCATGTACTCAAGTAAACAGAAATGATTTATCTACAAAGCCTCCAACACATTCCTGGAATGTGTGATGTGGACTGATAATTGAGAGCAAGCAATACCCAACCCAAATTTCACTGAGAACACCTAAAACAGTTGCATTTGTTTAGGATGGCATCTGGTTGGCCTACTGTTTGATTTAGAAAATGTGTAATTATTCACTGCTTTTTCTTTTCAGTAATTGGACAAATTATGTTAAAATAAATATGCAGCATTGATAAAATGCATAAAAGCTTAAATTTTGTAAGCGAAAAATGGCACAGGATAGTGAAAACAGAAGTGGATCCAGAATAGTTGCTTTGTTTTCTCTCATCTCCTATTCAACAGCAAGCAAGAATCAGGTTAAAATGTAGCCAAGTCATGTGAGCACAGTATGACCTTCTAAATGTAGCAATAGATCCTGAACAATTGCTCCTAAAAAGAATATAAAATTTGGGTCCTGAGAGCCTCAGCTCAAAGCACCTTCAATGGATCAATAATTATCCTTGTTTTGTATATAGATTTTGCATCTAAAAAAGTATTTAATATGGATTGTTGAATCATCAAAATTTAGAATCAATATCTCAACTCATGTATTAGGAAAACAAATCTAATACAATGATGCATACACCCTTTTTTATTTGGAAAAAAAGTGATCAACTACACTTTCGCGATGCATTTGGGACACATTTAAGTAGCAAAATCAGCAACGAGAAATCACAATGTGAAAATGGTTTACTAAATACATTATGATGACTAGACATATAACTCAGAAGTACAGCACTTTCCTAGCCTATTAGAGAGCTCTGTGTTCAAATTGTAGTGCTGAAAAACAAACCCCCCTGACATCAAACAGCACAAATATTTACAGGATGAGAATTAGAAACAAAAAACTGAGCATTGTGTTGCTGGACCTCAGCTGGAAACTTGCTCTTATTATGATTACCAGTCTTAGTATTTCTATACTTATGATAGTGATGATGCTAATGAGGAGGGTTTAGCATTTTTGTGTGGTATGGGCTCAGCCTCCAACATCTTTCTATTTTCATGCACTCCCTCCTTGTCCTTCACCTATAACTCAGGGACCATCTCTTCTAGAAACTATTCTGCAAAGCTCAGGGTGGAGTGAAATGAAATGCTCCCACAGCGCATATAATTCTATGGTTACAGATCATAAGTTCCCTACAATCGGTTTCTGTGCTTGCCTGACATCTCCACTATGCTGTAAGTACTTCAAGGATAGAAAACGCCTATCAGAACACTGAACATCACCATTATCCAGCCCATTGCCTTGTTCATAATATGTTCAATACTTTTGTTGTTGAGCTTACTCTCAGAAGGCAAATAATGAACAATTTGTACTTGTCACTGTTCCTAGGACCACGTGTTCAGAAGAGTACTCAGTGTGAGAGAAATTTAACTGAATTCCTCTAGCATTTCTAATATACATTGTCTGTGCATATGCCAAAATAGCCCTAATAGTATTTTTTTTTGCCTTTGGGAAAATTGGTTTGACTTCCTCATCCTTCTGGTCTTTTCCTTGTAGCCTGTGTTGTTCCCACATTCACCTGGGGATTTTCTGCCATTGTGGAATGCAGTGGACAGTCAATAGCAAGATGACACACAACTAACCCCCCCTTATGCCTCCTGATAGCTCTCATCATGTGTAAAATGTAAATGCAAACTTCCAGAAAAACACCTATGACCTCTAGCACATTAATCAGCTCTCCTGGTATGTGCCATAAATACAATGATATTATTCTCCCTTCATACATACTGTCTAACAGATGGAATTTTGTTATTTTAGGAAAGTAATTATGCACTGAGTCTTTAAGGCTTTCCTTTAAAGGCCCTAGTGTACCATTTCCACAAATGTTTTGTTTCTGTCTTTGAGAACACATACAGTAAATCCCTTCATAGCACCACTACAGAGATATTGGAATCTCTTAGAGATATGAAGATAAGACTAACTATGAAAGTTTATGATTATGGCCTCTGAAAGATACTAGTGCTTTACTAATGTGTATGCAAAACTGGACATTTATGTTTTCCAAGGAAGTTCCCTGATGAATACATCTCCATGATACATCCAGTTAATTCCAGAATCAGCTTTCCTAGGAAGTCATTCTCTTAGCATTTTTCAAATGTACTCCCATAGTAGGACTGGGATGTACTGACCCTGAATTAATGAAGGCAAACTGAGATAGAAATAACTTCTTCTAGGATACCAAAGTTCCCTGAAATTCCCAATACAAGAGATAGAACCTTTGCATTACTGAATCTATGAGAGTGTAATTATCTGAAACCAAAAGTGGCTTCAAATAGGGCTTTTATTTCATGTCATTAAAGAATGATGATATTCCAGACAAGGCAATGAGAATCTTGTGAAACCAACAGACAATTATACATGTGTATACTCCTACAAAGTTTATAACATTTATTCTAAAAGTAATTATTGAACATTTTTCATTGATTTGTGAACACTGAGATAGTCAATTTGTAATTTTTAGATAGGCTGAAATCACTTTACTGAATTGAAATACACATCGAAATAAGTATTTTTTTGCCAGTTCTGGGCTTGAGCTCAAGGTTGAGCACTGTCCTTGGACTTTCTCAAGGCTAGAGCTCTACCACTTGAGCCTTGGCACCACTTCTGGCTTTTTTCTATATCTGTGGTACCTAGGAATTGAACCCCAGTCTTCGTGCATGCTAAGCAAGCACTCTACCACTAGGCCAAACTCCCGGCCCCCGAAATGAGTATTATTGCATTTTACTACATGCATTTAGTATATGAAGTAAGTATGAATAGGTTAGATTGACTTAATAGATTTTAAATACATTTACATTCTAAGTTTAACATTGGGGGCTTTTTTAAACTGAGTATAAAGTGGTATGAGACTAGTGGCATTTTATCACTATTTCCCATAGTAAAATTTAAAAATTTCATACATTTATCTTTTGTTCTGTTGCTGAAATTTGGCTAAAATATGGTACTATGTGATACTTAGAATAAAATCACCAGGTTCTTGTGTTTATCCGTAGTATTAAAGGAAGAATAGGAGGTTTTTCCATTTCCTTAGTTCTGCTTTAATTTCCTTTTTTGAGGTTTTAAAGTTTTCATCAAAAAGGTCCTTTACATTCTTAATTAAGCTAATTCCTAGGTACTTTATTTTCCTTGAGGCTATTGTGAAAGGAGTTTCTTTCCTGATTATTGCCTCTTTCCTCTCACTGTTGGCGTAAAGGAAGGCAGTTGATTTTTGAGTGTTAATTTTATACCCTGCTACCCTTCCAAAGTTTTGAATCAGCTCAAGGAGCTTGGGAGTAGAGTCTATAGGATTCTTTAAAGACAGAATCATGTCATCTGCAAAGAGGGATAGTTTTACTTCCTCTTTCCCTACTTGGATCCCCTTGATGCTTGCTTCTTGCCTTATTGCACTGGCTAGGAATTCTAATACTATGTTAAAGAGGAGTGGAGAGAGTGGGCATCCTTGTCTCATTCCTGATTTTAGGGGGAATGGCTTTAGATTTTCACCATTAAGTGTAATACTAGCAGTGGGTTTGTCATACACAGCCTTTATTATATTGAGGAATGTTCCATGGATTCCTAGTTTCTCCAGAGCTCTTAGCATAAAGGGGTGTTGGATCTTGTCAAATGCCTTTTCCGCATCTATTGAGACAATCATGTGATTTTTGTCCTTGATCCTATTGATGTGTTGAATTATATTGATTGATTTGCGTATGTTGATCCAGTTTGCCTCCTGTGATGAATCCTGTTTAATCATAGTGTATAATTTTTTTTATAAGTTGTTGTAGTCGGTTGGCCAGTATTTTGTTGAGAAGTTTTGCATCGATGTTCATCAAAGAAATAGGTCTATAGTTCTCTTTCTTTGATGAATCTCTGTGTGGTTTGGGGATGAGGGTTATACTGGCTTCATAGAATGAGTTTGGTAAAGAACCTTGATTTTCAATTTCATTGAAGAGCTTGAGGAGTATTGGTGTGAACTCTGCTTTGAAGACCTTGTAGAATTCAGCCTGTGAATCCATCTGGCCCTGGGCTTTTCTTAGATGGAAGGTCTCTTATTGCCATTTCTATTTCAGTGCTTGAAATAGGCCTGTTGAGTTGGGTTAGTTCTTCTTGGTTCAGTGTGGGTATGTTAATATTGGCTAGGAATCCATCCATTTCTTCTAGATTCTCAAATTTGTTGGTGTAAAGGTTTGAGAAGTATTCCCTCATGATACTCTGGATCTTGGTAATTTTTGTCGTGATATTACCATTTTCATCTGCGATTTTGTTTATTTCAGTACGCCCTTTTCTTTTTTTGTTAAGATTTGCTAAGGGTTTGTCAATTTTGTTAATTCTTTCAAAGAACCAACTCCTTGTTTTGTTGACTCTTTCTATAGTTTTTTTGGATTCCAATTCATTTAATTCTGCTTTGATTTTAATTATTTGCTTTCTTCTACTGGGATTAGGGTTGGTTTGTTGCTCTTTTTCCAGGAGCTTAAGGCGAGACATTAACTTGTTGTTTTGCGATTTTTCCAACTTGTTGTTGTAGGCACTCAGTGCTATAAATTTTCCTCTGAGTACTGCCTTTGCTGTGTTCCAAAGGAGTTGGAAGAATCAACATTGTGAAAATGACAATCTTGCCAAGGGCTATCTACAAATTCAACGCAATACCCATCAATACCCTAATGGCATTCTGTAAAGAAATAGAAGAAGCAATTTAAAATTTCATATGGAATAATAAAAGACCCCGTATAGCAAAAACACTTCTTAGCAGAAAAAACAGTGCTGGAGGAATTTCAATTCCAAACTTTAGACTCTATTACAGGGCTATAAATATCAAAACAGCTTGGTACTGGGACAAGAACAGGACTGAAGACCAATGGAATAGAACTGAGGACCCAGATATTAAACCACAGAACTATGACCAACTATCTTTGACAAGGGAGCCAAAAAAATAGAATGGAAGTAAGACAGCCTCTTCAACAAGTTGTGCTGGCAGAACTGGTTAAGCACCTGCAGAAAACTAAAGTTGGATCCTTCTTTGTCACCCTGCACTATAATTAACTCCAAATGGATCAAAGAACTGGAGGTAAAAGCTGACACACTGAAAACTTTACAAGAAAGAATAGGAGATACACTAGGCCTCCTTGGCACAGGTTGAAACTTTCTTAATAAGGACCAAGAATCACAACAATTCAGAGAAAGGCTGGATAAGTGGGACTACATTAAACTGTGGAGCTTTTGTATGGCAAAGGACACAGCTAGTAAATTAATTAGGAAGCCTACAGAGTGGGAGAAGATCTTCACCAACCAAACAACAGAGAAAGGCCGCATATCTAAAATATATCAACAGCTCAAAAAATTGAATCACTCCAAAACTAATCTCCAAAGTAACAACCATCCCATTAAAAAATGGGCCAAAGACTTAAAGAGAGTCTTCTCTGAACAAGAAACAAAAATGGCCTATAGACACATGAAGAAATGCTCCACATGTCTGGCCATAAAAGAATTGCAAATCAGAACAACTCTAAGATTCTACCTCACTCCAGTTAGAATGGCAAGGATCAGGAAAACTACTAACAACAGTTGCTGGAGGGGATGTGGCCAGGAGGGATCATTACTACACTGTTGTTGGGAGTGCAATCTCATTCAACCACTATGGAAAGCAGTATGGCAGTGCCTCAAAAGGCTAAACATAGAACTCCCCTATGACCCAGCAATTCCACTAATTGGCATTTACCCAACCATACAGAATCTAGGGCATACTAAATCCACTAGCACAACAATGTTCACTGCAGCATTATTCACCATAGTAAAGATATGGAACCAACCTAGATGTCCCTCAGTTGATGAATGGATCAACAAGTTGTGGTATTTGTACACAATGGAATTCTATGCTGCTGTCAGAAAAAATGACCCATTTGTTAGGAAATGGAAAGACTTAGAAAAAATGATATTAAGTGAAGTAAGCCAGACTCAAAGGAGCTTAGGCTCAATGGTTTCCCTCATTTGTCATAATCAGTAGAAACCTTGGGCTCTACTAGCAGAGATCTGTAATAGAGCAAAACCTTGATACATAAGGCCATATAGTATGAAGCTAATTGAAAGGACCTCCAGGATATTGAAACAAAAGCCATATAACGAATGACTATTTTCCTTAATATACTATGTTATCTCTCATCTCCTTTGCTGTCCCTTGGTTATCTCATATTGTTACAGTATCTCACTTAGTTATCTGATATATTGAATTTATTTGTATTTGGTTATTTGAAATTTGATAGGGAAGGGGGAAATCCAAGATGGGGGTGGGGGTGGGGGGAGGGTAATGGGTAACAAGACATGTGAAAGGGTATCAATGTATGTGAATTCATACACCTTCTATCTGGCAAATATCATGTAACCCTTTTATTAATTACAATAAAAAATAAAGGAAGAATAGCTGTATATAAAACAAAAATCAACTAAACAGGTGCTTGCCCTCCTGATGGATTCTAAATAATCATTCTGCCATTTTCTATGGAGCTGATTATTTCTCTGATCTATCTTTATGTCACATAAATGTCAGTTTTCATATAATGTAGCTATGCTTTATAAATGAACAATCAAGCTTTATACATCTATAAAATATTTTGCATACCAATCCTGTATAGCTTGAAGGGATCATAAGCTTTATTTTATATTTAGATATTGTCATCAGCCAGTCATGTTGGAACCTGGGCGGTGATTATCTTTCATATCATTACAAGTCATCAGCTTGTATTTTGCAACAATTTCAGAACTACAGAACTGTTGCAAAAACAGTTACTAAAGCAGTGATTTTCCACGTACTCAATGCACAGGATCAGTTCTCTGTAATACTGTCTTCTGTGAAATGTCCATTGAACAAAACAAAGAGCAACATACCACTTTTAAGCAGACCCTAGGCAGAGTTCCAAGTTTATCAGATTTTCTACAATTTTTTTCCTATACCTGGAGATCCCATCCCAGGAGCCACATTCTGTTTTATTGAATTCTGTCCTACAGGCTCCTGAACTCTGTCTCTTGCCATGATTCTCATAGCCTTGGTACTTGGAGGAAAATTGGGCAGGGGTTTTTACTTTGTCCTTCCATGTTGGGTTTTTAGAACTTCTTGCCTCCTGACCCACAAGAGGTACAAGGAGAACAAGCCCCGACTAAGACGAGACCGAGAAAGGTTAGGCCCGAATGGCAACCCACACCCTGCCCTCCCTTACCAGAGGACAGTCAGACACGCCAGGGAGATCCGTCGCAGCAGACACTCATTTATTGGGAAAGTACAAGGGGCTAAAATAGGATGCAGGATTCTATCAGCATAAAGGTCAGTAGGGCAGGGGGAAGTAGGTGCGGTCTAAGAAGGCAGCAGGGCCAATCCCAGGCTTAGAGGTGGCCTACTTTACATCACAGTCAAGCCTCCCAAAAAGGTGACAGGCAGGTCAGATCTCAAGATTAGGACATGAGCTCATTTTCCTAATGTGACATGCCCCACACCTCCATATGGGATTATGTAATGCTTTCATAAAATTTAGGCTGAGATCTGGGCATTGAGATGATGGGAGAAACTCAGAGCCTTTCTTTTAGTGTGTTATTAGTGGTCAGATATAATAAGGTTCACAGGTTCAATTACTTTAAAAATTGTGAGTATTGTGAAAACTTAGAGTCACAATGCTTGTTGAAACTAAGATTGGGATCGCTTATTACATCTAAATACCTGGTCCATTTTGCACAAATATGAATGTCCCATGAGAAATTCCTCTAAATCTCAACTTTAGCAGTTATCAGAACCTGGATATGTTAGTTCATGTGTGTAACTTCAGTACTTAGAGGGTAGAAATAAAGATGAAATCCAGCCTTTGCCAAAATTAACAAGACCTCATTTCTACATACAAGCTAATATAATGGCACTCATCTGTGCATACAACTATACTATATGGGAGGCATAAGTATAAAGATGGCAGTCTAATGTCTTCTGTGGGGTGGGTACTGAAAACCTATTCTGTAAAACAAGGAAATCCAAAAAAGAAATGTGGTAATGAATTAAGAGCTAGAGCATCTGCTGAACAAGCACAAGTTTCCAAATTCAAACCCCACTACTATTGGTATATACATATGTAATTAAAAATGTACCAGGAAATGAAAACATATTTGGGGGTGTACATTATATTCATTATACATTATATTAAAAATACTTAGTGGGGCATGGTGGATCACACCTGTAATCCTGTAATCCTATCTACAAAGGAAGCTGAGATCTGAGGATCAAGATTCAAAGCCAACCCAAGCACAAAATTACCTGAGAATCTTATCTTCAAATAAACTCTAGAAAACAGGAAGTAGGGCTTGGCTCAAGGGTAGGGTGAAAGCCTTGAGCAGAAGAGCTCAGGGACAGTACCCAGACCTAGTTCAAGGCCAATAAGCCCCCCCAAATATATATATATATATATATATATGTCCCAGTCAATAAATGTTAAAAAAATATACCTGGAACTGCAATAATCATGAATATTAAAGGACACAGTCAAGACAAATCAAGACATTTTTCGCCAATTTGGAAAATTAAATTACTTACTCAAGTGTCATTAATGGCATTTGGACTGACAATACGATGAATATGTAGCTCAAATTTTTGGTATGAGTTAATCCACTTAGTAAGCCTCTATTAAAAAAAACAAATAATAACTATAAATCCAAATTTATTACTTCTCATTTGGTTTCTTAATTTAGGAAAATATGAGTTTTTGCTTATTGAATATGATCTTATTCTTTCATTTTTGTCATTCATTTAGTATTGTATAATTATTTTTGAAAACTGTATGATTTGACTATAATTTTGTGTCTATCAAAATCCATAGGGGTCATTTCAATATTTAATGAAAGAAATCTTGCCCCTGTCAAGTTTTAGAAATATAGCATGTTCTTATGATCTGTGCGCTCTTTCCATTTATTTATTTATTTTTTGCCAGTCCTGGGCTTGAGCTCAGGGCCTGAGCACTGTCCTTGGGTTTTCTCAAGGCTAGAGCTCTACCACTTGAGCCTCAGTACCACTTCCAGCTTTTTTCTATGTATGTGGTACCGAGGAATCGAACCCGGGTCTTCATGCATGCTAGGCAAGCACTTTAACCAGTAGGCCAAACTCCCGGCCCCGCTCTTTCCATTTAAAATTACAAAGATTAATATGAAGGAAACCCTGGGCCTTCAAATCTCATAGTCATGACAGATGCCTATAGGAAGCAGGCTGACTGTGAAGAATGTCAGCACAGGTTTGAGAGAATTTCCCTATAACTGATATTAACAACATCTCAGGCTAGATAATCATCAATTTCATGCAGCTAAAAGGTCAATGATGGGTGGTAACACTAATAATCTGCATACTCTAGCTACCAGGTCAGGGAACAAAGTCAAGGTACAATTCTGCATCTTGTCTTGTTGCCAAATACAAATGCCTAAATTCACAAATCCCATGTGTCCAGGGGAGGGAGGACGCCTTTATTGTTTACCATTCCATATGACACATTTTGGCTCAGGGTCTCCTAAGATTTCTACATGCCTGCCCACACCCATGTCACAATAGCATCAGATTAGATTGAGTCATCTAGAGTATTGGCTAATTGGCAATTTTATATTCTGAAACTTATAGTTCCTCTTTCTAGTAGTTCCTTGATGGTAACTATGTGGGGAAATTAGTTATGACACTTTCTTCCATTAATTATATCTTTTTAATTTTACTGTAATGGCTAATATACAAAGGAACTCTTTGTAGAGAGATATTGGAGGTGGGAAAAATATTCACTTTGAAATTGCATCTTAAGTAGATTGTCCCAAGCACTAATCCTTCCAAAAGGAGAGAAACATTAATTCAACTAAATGAATTCCAAGTGAGTAGTTTACTGGTGTGTGTGTGTGTGTGTGTGTGATAGGGCTTTAACCCAAGGCCTGGGGACTGTCGCTGCTATTTTTTGCTCAAGCCTAGCACTCTATCACTTGAGGCAAAGCTCATTTTCCAGGTTTGTGCTGCTTGACTGGAGAAAAGAATCTCATGATCTTTCCTTTTGTGAGCTGGCTTCTAACTGTGATCCTTAGATCTCAGCCTACTCAGTAATTACCAATACAGGCATGGGCCACTGATGCCCAGCTGGGCAGTTTACTTTCTGTCTGAATGTCAAGGATTTCCCAGTATTATAAAAGTACCCTCAATAGCTGTCTAAATGAGAAAGTTTATCTACACCACTAGTCATTTACATTAAGAACTAAGGCTCTTACAACTACAATTAAATATGTATATCCAACAAACTGAAATTCAAACAAATTTCTTCCACATTCACCAAACAAAATATGGCTCTTGATTTAGCCAAGAGCACAATGCAAAGTATTTTCCTATAAAGAAAATTTAAAATCACATTAGTATCTTCTGAATTCTTTGTAAAATAAGATTTTAAAAATGTTTGTTAGGAATTATAAAATCAAATGGAAAAAACTGGAAAGTTAAAGTATTGAGCTTGTCATACATTTAACACATGCTAGATGTTACTCCTATGGGATATACCTTACAAAATACCCTCTGGAACACAATATCAATCTCTTGAGAATAAAGAGCCCTTGTATACAAGGAATTTTCAGTCACTTAACATGTGTTCTCAAGAAGAAAGAAATCATTTTATCTTGGTAGTAATTTTACTTGATTTTGAGGCAAGATAAAAGCAATTGAGAGACCTTGTTTCAATGTAAGAACATTCTCTGGCTTTATTAATCAGTCATTCTTAATTTTTTTCAGGCCACTGTTAGTACAGAATTAACAATAGTCATTGATCCATATATTCATATGGCCATATAAGATGAGGCTAAGTGAAATTAACTCCTCGATATGAAAACAAGAGTCTTATCTTTGTGATTGTTGTTCTTAAAGTAGTACTATATGAAGTTATTTCTTTTCTCTTCTTTTTCCCTTATGATTTATCTCATGCTGTTACTGTATCTGACTTTGGTATCTGGTAAATTGTATATACATTTATTTGTTCATTTGAAATAGGGAAGGGAAGGGAAAAAAACAAGATGATTGGAAGTGGGTGGGAGGAGAGAAACTGGGAGAAAAACATGGGAAGAGGGATCAAGGTTGAGAAGTAATGCACCCACTTCCTGATGAATGTAACTGTAGCCCCTCCACACATCATCCCAACAATAAAATACAATAAGAAGACATATACTTAATATCTGAAAAATATAACTAACCCCATTATACAACATCCTTACAAATACAATTTTTTAAAAAAGTTAAGAAAATGAACTATAAAAGTACTGGGATGGATGAGAAAGAAAACTTGGGAGACAACAAGGGTAGGGGTGACATTTTATAAAAGTAAATGTATACTCTGCCTGAGTTATGTAACTGTGACCCCTTTCTTTTTTCTGATAAAATTATAATAATAAAAATAAAATTAAGTACTAAAAATAGCATGAAAGGAAGACATAAAATAAGATGACTTTTAACCTTTCTCAGATAATTTAAGAAGCTTATCATGTGATAATAAGGAGACAGAGTAGATGACCTCGCTCTGTCCTTTCTAAACCAGATATTTTACAATAATCTAGTAGTTAGCAAAATAGGAAAAGACCTCTTTATGAAATCTGTATTACTCAACTTCTTTTCTTCCTGTAGAATTAAGGATAGTTTTATTTTAAAGTTAAATTGTGTGTGAAATTGATTCTGAGCGTTTTTGTAAGCATAGAGATTACTTATGAGGTTTAATTTTTTCTGATTTCATGAGTAATATTTACTTTAGAAAAAATAATAAAACTGTCCAAGAAAACAAGCTATATCAATTCACATTTTCACCATTTCACTGTTTCTGTGGAACTCATTCTATTCTACTCGATATATTACACAACATAGGCAACAATTTTCAGGCCTCCACAGATTATTTTTAATGGCCTTAGGTTTCAACTTCTTCATGTACACTGCTGTTCTGATTTCTCCTCACATATGCTCTCTGCT
Source organism: Megascapheus bottae (assembly GCF_031878675.1). Taxonomy (NCBI): domain Eukaryota; kingdom Metazoa; phylum Chordata; class Mammalia; order Rodentia; family Geomyidae; genus Megascapheus; species Megascapheus bottae. Next base: position 45,687,788 of record NC_143520.1, on the reverse strand, counting down.
ATCATCACCAACCAATGCATGTTTGTCAAGTAATCTTCTAATGTTTCCTACCATATCAAGTGGTAAACAGTGGATTCTAGAATTTAAGAAGGTTGACCATATATTACTGGTTTATCTAATTGCTTTTCCCTTCTTTCTTTCTCCTCCCTTCTTTTTTTTCTTCCTTTTTGTTTTTTTTATATTTTTCTTTTTTGTTGTTGTTGACCATGGGATTTGAATTCAGAGATTCGGCACTGTTCCTGATCTCTTTTCAAGGCTGGCAGCTTCCTAGATTGAGTCACAGTATCAGTTCTGACTTTTTATTGCCTGTTTGGAAAGAAGAGTCTCACTGACTTTCAAGTCTGGGTTGACTTTGAATCACAATCCTCAGATCTCAGCCTTCTGAGTAGCAAGAATTACAGGTGTGAGCCACCAGAACCCAGCTCTTTTCCCTACTTTAAAACTATATTTGTAATTAAATGCATTCCATTGAAAACTGTCTACAGTACTGTGGGTAGGATGAAAACAACACAACACTTATGGAAAGCACTTACTCCTCTGTTACATAGATATCACATAGTCCTGTAGAGATAATGGACAGGCTGGTACAGAGGGAAGATGTGTATACAACTCAGTACAAAGTAACTAAAAGCTCCACCACAGTACCCTAATGACAGCAAAATAAAAATAGAAGTAAATTCACTCAGTTTCTTAATTCTCAAATGAAACATATTTGCAAATGTTTATTCCTTGTCCTTCTTTCAACAAAGTAAAGTTCAAGTTGTACATGTTTTAGCTTTAGGTAACTTATCCCTGATATGTACTATCAGTGAATAGAATGAGGAAAATATAAAAACATAACAGTGTCAGGAGTAGTGGCATATACCTATAAACCAAGTTTCCTGGGAGGTCATAGTCTGAGGACTCCCATAGGGACAAAATTGATACTCTATCTAAAATTAAAGCAAAAAAGTACTGGGGCATGGCTCAAGCCTCAATACTAATGATATTTTAATTCTCTATTATTATAATGAAAAGAGTCAGATGCCAGTGGCACATGCTGTAAATCCTGGATACATAGGAAGTTGAGATCTGAAGATCATGGCTTAAAGCCAGCCCAGACAGGAAAGTACCTGAATATTTTTTTCTGGTACTGGGGCTTGAACACATGGTCTCTGGGCTGTCCCTGGGCTTTTGTGCTCAAGGCTAGCACTACCGATTGAGCCACAATGTTGGGTCTGGATTTTTGTTTGTGTGTGAGATTAATTAGAGATATGAGTCTCAAAGATTTCACTGTCCAAACTAGCTATGAAGCACAATTTTCAGATCCCAGCCTCCTGAGTAGTTAGGATTAGAGGTATAAGCCACTGGCAACTGTCCCAAGTCTCTGAAACTCTTATCTCAAATTAAACTACTAGAATCTTGGAAGTATAGCTATGTCTTAAGGGGGGTGCAACACCAACCTTGAAGCAAAAAGCTAAGGGTTGGTGACTGGGCCTTATATTCAAGCCTCAATACAAACAAAATTCATAAAAATACTGGAAAAGAAGAAAGAGTATGAAATAAGAAGAAAAAGATGGAAGGAAGAAGAGAGAGAGAGAGGCAAGGAGGGAGGGAAGGAAAGAAAGAACAAAATCTAAAATAAACAAAATTTCTGGTAGCACAACACACTTCTTTTTCTGCAGTTCTGAGAAAGATCAGTTGGTATTCTGCATAGTTGCCTTTGTTCTGACATGATTTTTCTTTTGACAAATGATCCATTTTCTTTCTTTTTTGTCTTACTCAATATGCTTCTCTGAATCTTTTGTCTTACTCAATATGGTTCTCTGAGTAAGATCAGTTGGTATTCTGCATAGTCGCCTTTGTTCTGGCATGACTTTTCTTTTGACAAATGATCCATTTCTTTCTTTTTTGTCGTACTCAATATGTTTGGAGGTCTCTATTAAGTGCTATGTGGGAGTGCTAATTGTCTTTGTAGTGAAAATCTATCACAACATATCATTTAATCCTTATTACAAATTTGAGGTAAAGGCAGTAAAGATTTTTATATCTGAGGAAGAAAGGATGAGAGTTTATTCCACACTACTAACAAGTAGCACTAGGCCATCTCTCATAATTCTTGATGGTTAGGGTCTCTAGAGAGACCCTAGTTATCATTTCCTTAATAGCATTTTATTTAGAATATCTGTCACTAGTACATGTGCATATTCATATAACATATATCCACAAACACACATAGATGAGCTCTAGGCTTGCTATCTTGGTTACAGTGATAACTTAGGTGACATATGTAATTTATTGTATTTCAAATATGTTTAAATATCCAATTAGGAATTAATATATGTTTTCTTATAGAGAACGTCAGATTATATTCTACAAGATAAGTACAGAGCACCAACCAGACTGAAATAAAAAAGCTGACAGCAATAATTTCTGAGGACAATAGGATGCATAAGGACCAATTCTGATTATTGTAATTGTTCAATAAATTTGTTTTATTGTTGCTTTTTGTAGTAGCAAATAGAGTTTTAGGAGAATTTAGAATGATAACTAAAAGGTGGATCCAAATAAGCTAGATATTACTTTCGCTTTTTAATTGTAAAGGTGATATACAGAGGGATTACAGTTACATAAATCAGGCATTGAGCACATTTCTTTTTGAATGATGTCACCCACTCCCTCCAAACAAAATCATCTGCTATGAGCAAACAGGATTAATTTCAGGGATACAAAGCTAGTTCAATATATGCAAGTCAATTAATGCAACTCAACAATTTAGTAGGAACAAGGACAAGAACCACATGATCATCTCAATACACACAGAAAAAAGCATTTGACAATTTCCAACACACTTTTATGATGAAAGCACTAGAGAAACTAGGAATCCATGCAACATTCCTCAATATAAAAAAGGCTGTGTATGACAAACCTAAAGCCAGCATTACATTTAAAGTTGTAAAGTTCAAACCATTTCCTATAAATCAGGAATGAGAAAAGGATGTCTGCTCTCTCCACTCCTCTTCAATATTGTATTGAAATTCCTTGGCAGAACAATAAAGCAAGAGACAAAAATAAAGGCGATCTAATAAAGAAAGAAGAAATAAAACCTTCCCTCTTTGTAAATGACATGATCCTGTATTTAAAATAACCCCAAGACTCCTCTCCCAAGTTACTTGAGATGATCAGAAAGTTTGACAGAGTAGTAAAGTATAAAATCAATCCACAAAATACAGTAACTTTTCTGTATTCCAACAGTAGAACCGTGAGGAGTGCATTTCACTTCCAGTTAGCTTTGATATGATCCTGAAATCAGGCAAGCAACCCTATTGTAATAGCCTCAAACAAACAAGCAAAAACCTAGGAAAGTATTGCTGTGGCTCAAGTAGTTGAAGAGCTCAGGGGCAACATCCAAGCCCAGAGTTCAAGGTCCATGACTGACAATAAATAAATGAATAAATAAATAAATAAATAAATAAATAAACAAACAAACTAGAAACTAACTTTACTAAAACTGTGAAGGACCTCTATAATGAAAAATGTAAAAACCTAAAAAAAAACAAAAGGAATTTAAAGCAGATTTAAGGAATTGGAAAAACTTCCACGATCCTGGATTGGAAGGATTAGCACCATGAAAATGGCAATAGTATTAAGATATCTACAAATTCTATAAAATAATCATCAATATCCCAACAAAATTCTTTAATGAAATGGTAGAAAACAATACAAAAGTTCATATGAAATAATACAGAACCCTAATGGCAAAACAATTTTTTAGCAGGATGAAAAGTGCTGGAAGAATGCTGATACCAAACTTCAACCTTTATAAAGCCATAGCTTTATGTATGCAGAGAGAGAGAGAGAGAGAGAGAGAGAGAGAGAGAGAGAGAGAGAGAGAGAGAGAGAGAGAGAGCACACTAGGTACTGAGGACCAAAGCAATAGATCTGAAAACCCAGAAATGAACCCACATACCTAATATTTCTACAAATGCCAAAAACCTAGTATGGAAGACATACATCCTGTTCAACAAATGATGCTGGCAGAATTGTCATTCACATGTAGAAAATTGAAGATTGATCCTTATATATCATCCTGCACCAGAATCAAATCCAAATGGACCAAAGACCTCAAAGTAAAATCAAATACTCTGAAAATATTGCAAGAAGGCATAATACTATGGGATTTTATATCAAATATTAAAACATTTTATTGTAGTCAGATTCAGTTCAAATTTGTACAATTCACTTCAGTAACTTGTGAATATTGTTTTTGTAATAATGTCCTTTTGAAGTTATGTAACAAAATTTGTGAAGGAAATCTACTTTTTAAAAATTGTATAATACAGAATGCTTAGTTTGAAGACAAACTGCACGAATATCTTCCTCCTGTAAAAGCTATAGAATTGTGCTTCATCAAAGTTCAAAATGATTTAAAATTGTGAACCATTCTAGATTCTGATTGTTGGGCCATATCTTTTCTTATAAAAAAACATGAATTGGAATATATGATGTATGATTATCTTGAAATCAGGATATGAAAATATATGTAAAAATAAAATTGAAATAACTTAGGCTTATCTATTTATAGGTGAGTAAATAGGACAAGACAGAAATGAACTCTCCAAGAATTTTCAGAAAGCCTGCATGGCAGCACATATGCTAGTCAATCAACTCCTTTCTGATCATCAGGCTTGTTATTTTTTTCAACAGTTATTAATGTGAGCTAATGGGAAAATGCTATTGATGTTCATTTCAAAATTTCATCTGCAATTTTCAACAGATATAATCATAGTTTAAATCTTCAAACATGACTGACAAGAATATAAAGTGGTGTTCCAATGTTTCTCAGCACAATGTTACAAGGAAATCTATATTTGAAAATTTTACAAATAGATAACAAGTAAAACACTTTGATAAAATGCACATTGACTTTTACTCCATGTACAATCTGATTTTCCACTCTAAGTTATACTAAAATAATAGAAAAACAAATGCAGTAATAATCATAGTGTTAAATTAGGAGAGCTAGGAATAGCAGAAGAAGTAGTGGGCTAATATTTATTTTTGAAACAGAACAAATGGACATACAGAGAAAATAGAACTAGAGCTAAAAATAGACACTGAAGGATTAGTGATGGATCTCAATGACAGGGTACACACACACACACACACACACACACACACACACACACACACACAAACTAGGCTCAAATCCCACCACATCAAAAATATAACATGAAAAATACTTTATATAGAGTGAGTTACATTATATTGTCCCTCCTCCAACCGAACTGTAAAGTGTCACTGGCTACAGTGGGCAAATATGAATGGTCTTTCCTATAGTGAGGGTTTGATCATTTGGAGAAGTATGATACCATTCCAGATTTCTCTCCATCAGGATACACTAAAAACAAAAACTAAATGGGATTTGTTTATTTATTTATTTATTTATTTACTCACAGGTACCAGGGAATCTACAGTAGGAACGTGATAGTCTTTAAGTTTGGTATATCACCCTTTATGTTTAATTGTTTTCCACCTACTTTAACAGGAAAAAAAGCTATTGATATTGACATGTCCTTAACCAGGTAAGCTGAACTGAAAATCTGTCATTCAGTCCTTGACAAAGAGGGATGTGCTGAGAAACAGGTATATGCAACAAGGTAGCAGATTCATACAAGTCCCCTAACCTAGACAATCATTTGAAAGATGAAAGAATGAAAACCAAAAGATAGGCTAGAGATCATGAGATCAGTTAGGATAGATTTTGCTGAATAAACTCACTACTCCAATCTCAACTGATAGTAGGGCCATCTTAAATGCTACTTGCTCTTGTGGCAAAATAGAAAGAATTGCTGCCCCAACAATTAATGCATGATCTAGACATGACACACCTTTTATGATTTCATGAATTCTCTGTCTCTCACACATAAGAGAAACACACAGTCTTTTATTTATTTTTAAGTGTTCATTTAATGAAAGTTGCAGGCAGGTGCCCCACTTGTAGAGGACTTAAATTACATGATGGGCTATGCTAGTCACACTAAAACACATAAAAGCTTCAGAAGAAACAAGCAATTAAAATTTATAATCATTCTCTTTCAGCAAGATTAGTCAACATATCCCTGAAGCTAAATCTAGGTGACATGAGAAATGAATAGAGAATATAATAGACTTTCATTAAAATTATATGGGCAAATGGATATCAAAGCCATGGAGAATGGAAGATAAAGAGTAAATTTTACAAATAACTGTGTGAGTATGTTTATGTGTGTGACAGTGACAAAAAGAGACAAAAATAAACAGAAAAAAATTAAAAACTAGAGGCAGAAGATGGCGCGGAGACAATAGGGACGCTGCCTAGCTCTCTCACAAAAAGAGAGAACCAGGGAGTCCCACAAGCCAATTACCTTAAGAAATCCACAACAATAAACTCAAAAATCAACGGAGAAGGACTCAAACCGGAAAAGAAATCCAGATAAAGCTTACATCCAACTTTCTCAAAGAATTTGGGACGCAAGGACCCCTCCCCCACCCCTTGCTGCCAGCTCTGAGCCGAGAAAAGCCACAGCGGAGGGCGCTGGGCCAGGCAGCCCAGACCGCTGCAGAAACCAGCATAGGACAGGACCAGCAAGCTGCAGAAGCAGTGGAACCCAGACACAGAACCAGAACAGCAAGCAGCGGAACCCCTACTTGGAACACAGGCGATGGCGGAGACCCAAGGGGAGTGAATGACTCACCAACACCAGGGAGCATCCACAGCCAAACACAGAGGCGTGAGTAGCGCAGGGGGGTCCCCAAACCCATCGGGAAAGAAAAGCCGGTGCCAAGCCATAGAACTTCTCCACCCAGCCTGAGAAAGTCTGGCAGGAGCAGGGAGGCAAGGAATTTAGAATTCTGTCCCTTCCCTCAAAAGCCCCCTCCCCCAGGCTATTGACTGGAGACTGACAGGCGGGCAGACGCTAACACCCAGCACCCCACCAGGGGAGGTGGAGATATCCCAGCTCCCACCAGCCCAACAGTTTCCTGTCCCAGGCCACTGGGTATGAGGAGTGGGGGGCGCTGAGTACCTGCCTTCCAACAGCAGGTGGGGTGTGCAGGAAAATAGGAGCCAGCAGCTGTCCCCCTCAAATCTTGAGCCGGGCATCCTCCAGCTGGGAATCCTGAGCAAGACAGCACTGAGGGGCTCCCCAAAGTCACAGACACCTGGCCAAAGCAGCAGAAACACAGCAGGGAACTGAAGTGCCAACCAGCAGCCAGGCTTGCCTTCTGAGAATCGGAAAGGCACGGCTCCGCCCTTGGAGCCCACATTCTTGGCTGGGCCTGGCTGCTGGGAACAGAGTGGACACCTGCTGGTCCTGCTGAGAGGCTCTGGAAACTCCAAAACCCCAGACCCTTGGCCGGGGGCCCGTCCCTGGAAGCAGCACAGGAAAACCAACCATCTGCCCAGCATGCTCAGACTGAAGCTTGCAGATCCATCCCACAGCTCACTGTGAGGCCACTAGTTGGGCTCAGTGCTAGTCTTGCAGTAACACATAAGTTTTATCTAATACTTTCCAAACTTTGTACTCAAATACGCGACCTGCTTATCAACTTAGGTCAGTTATCCTTACGCTATAGCTTTTCTTCATTAGTATAATAAACTTACACTCCTACGTTATTCCTCCCCTGTTCTCTCTCATACTATTTTTCTATATCTGGTCCTCTGTTCATCTTTCAACCCTTATAATGCATGGATCTACACTTGATGGCTATTGAGCAATATTGTATATCTAGGTGTTCAATTATACTCTAGGTCCAGAGGACTTAAATACAATAGAGATTGGATTGAGAGGCTTATTGTTTTGGTCATAAATCGGTTATCAGTGGTTGTATTAGACTGGTCTGTAAGTGCACAAAAACAAAGAGTGATAATACCAATCAAAAATTGTGAACATCTAGTGTCTGCCAGCTAAAGTGGTCTATGTTGCTAATATCTGAAAAACTATAATCGTATTTAGTATTCATTTTGCTCCCATTTTCAAATGGACAGAACAAGAAACTTAAGAAAAATGTCAAATCAAGGAATAACATCCCCCACCCAATATAAACAGACAATGGGACAGTCACTGGCAAACAAAGAGGAGAGTCTTCCAAGTGCTATACAAATGCAATTGATAAATAGTATTAATGAAAACTGTGAAAATATAAACAAAGAGATAAGGGAGGAAGCCATAGCTAAACAAGAGGAAACCATAAACAAGGTGAATAGTGAAAAAGGAGAAGCCATAAATGAGGCCATAATAAAGGTTTTTCAAATAAAAATGGATGGATTCATAGAATCCACAAACAAAAAGGTTTCTGAATGCCAGCAAATGTCCAAAGAGAATACAGCTACTGAACTAACAACTCAAATGGAAATAAAGGAGCTAAAGAAATCCATACATGATCTAAAACAAGAAATGCAAGGCATCAAAAATGAGCAACTAGAAGCAAGGGAGATGAAAAACAAGGGAGGTGAAAAATGAGGGAGATGAAAAATAAGCAAGGGAGATGAAAAATGCAGAAGAGAGAATTTCCAGGGTTGGAGATAATTTAGTTGTTAGAGAGAAAGAACAGAAAAGGAGCCAAGCCAAATCTAGGAAATATGAGAGAGCACTTCAGGAGGTCCAAGATACAATTAGGAAGCCTAATTTAAGGCTAATTAGTATTGAGGAGGGTCTGGAGAAAGAGGTCAATGGTATTGGAAATATACTTCAGGGAATCATCTCAGAGAACTTCCCAAATATCCAGAAGGGCAGGCCCATCCAGATACAAGAAGCTTTTAGAACCCCAAACAGACCTGACCAGAAAAGTACATCACACCGCCACATCATAATCCAAACTGGATCAATAGAGACCAAAGAAAGGATCCTAAAGGCAGCCAGGGAGAAGGGATCGATCACCTATAAAGGCAAACCAATCAGAATAACTCCAGATTTCTCAGCAGAGACCATGCAAGCAAGAAGTGACTGGAAGCATATATGTCATGCCCTTAAGTCAAATAACTACCAACAAAGAATACTGTACGCAGCTAAGCTCTCATTCATAACTGAGGGAACAATAAAAACATTCTATTCCAAGGAAAAACTTCAACATTATGTAGCAATAAAACCAAAACTACAGAAAATTCTCAAAGATGTTCTACACATGGAAAAACAACATGAATGTAATACAGAGAAAGAAATGGCACCTAAAACTCATACCATCTAAGTACCACAAAAACTATCAATACACAGGTCCTAATGAAAGCTTTTAAAAATGGCAGGAACTAATAAATATTTCTCAATCCTGACTCAATATCAATGGACTTAACTCTCCAATTAAATGACATAGACTATCTATTTGGATCAAAAAGCAAGATCCATCATTCTGCTGTCTTCAAGAGACACATATTACCCACAAAAACATACATTTTTTGAAAGTGAGAGGTTGGAGAAAGTTTATCAAGATAATGGCCACCAAAAACAGGCTGGAGTTACCATCCTCATATCAGATAAAATAGACTTCAAACTAAAATTAGTGAGAAAAGACAAATAAGGTTACTACATACTACTAAAGGGATCTTCCCTCCAGGAGGACATAACCATCCTAAATATCTACACACCCAACTATATAGACCAACTAGATCTAACAGACATCTGCAGAATATTCCACCCAACAACAACACAATATACGTTTTTTTCAGCACCACATGGAAAATCTCCAAAATAGACCATATCTTAGGCCATAAAACAAACCTGGACAGATTCAGAAACACTGAAATTACTCCCTGCATGGTCTCAGACCACAAAGGCATCAAATTGGAACTGAACACACATCTCCACCAATGAAAACCCTGTAACTCATGGAGATTGAACAACACATTGTTGAATCACCAATCGGTCATCGAAGAGATCAGAACAGAAATCCAACAGTTTATGAAATTTAACAATAAGGAGCACACAAAATACCAGCTCCTTTGGGACACAGCAAAGGAAGTACTCAGAGGAAAATTTATAGCTCTCAGTGCCTACATCAATAAGTTGAAAAAAATCGCGAACCAACAATTTAATGTGTCACCTTAAGGTCCTGGAAAAAGAGCAACAAACCAACCCTAATCCCAGTAGAAGGAAACAAATTATTAAAATCAAAGCAGAATTAAATGAATTGGAATCCAAAAAAACTATAGAAAGAATCAACAAAACAAGGCGTTGGTTCTTTGAAAGAATTAACAAAATTGACAAACCCTTAGCAAATCTTAACAAAAAAAGAAAAGGGCATACCGAAATAAACAAAATCACAGACGAAAATGGTAATATCACGACAAAAATTACCAAGATACGAGTATCATGAGGGAATACTTCTCAAAATTTTACGCCAACAAATTTGAGAATCTAGAAGAAATAGATGGATTCCTAGCCAATATTAACATACCCACACTGAACCAAGAAGAACTAACCCAACTCAACAAGCCTATTTCAAGCACTGAAAGAGAAATGGTAATAAGAGACCTTCCACCTAAGAAAAGCCCAGGGCCAGATGGATTCACAGGCTGAAATCTACAAGGTCTTCAAAGCAGAGTTCACACCAATACTCCTCAAGCTCTTCAACGAAATTGAAAATCAAGGTTCTTTACCAAATTCATTCTATGAAGCCAATATAACCCTCATCACCAAACCAGACAGAGATTCATCAAAGAAAGAGAACTATAGACCTATTTCTTTGATGAACATCGATGCAAAACTTCTCAACAAAATACTGGCCAACCGACTACAACAACTTATAAAAAAAATTATACACTATGATTAAACAGGATTCATCACAGGAGGCAAACTGGATCAACATACACAAATCAATTAATATAATTCAACACATCAATAGGAGCAAGGACAAAAATCACATGATTGTCTCAATAGATGCAGAAAAGGCATTTGACAAGATCCAACACCCCTTTATGCTAAGAGCTCTGGAAAAACTAGGAATCCATGGAACATTCCTCAATATAATAAAGGCTGTGTATGACAAACCCACAGCTAGTATTATACTTAATGGCAAAAAGATAAACCCATTTCCTCTAAAATCAGGAATGAGTCGAGGATGCCCATTCTCTCCATTCCTCTATAACATAGTGTTAGAATTCCTAGCCAGTGCAATAAGGCAAGAAGCAAGCATAACAGGGATCCAAGTAGGGAAAGAGGAAGTAAAACTATCCCTCTTTGCACATGACATGATTCTGTGTTTAAAGAATCCTATAGACTCTACTCCCAAGCTCCTTGAGCTGATTCAAAACTTTGGAAGGGTAGCAGGGTATAAAATTAACCCGCAAAAATCAACTGCATTCCTCTACGCCAACAGTGAGAGGAATGAGGCAACAATCAGGAAAGCAACTCCTTTTGCAATAGCCTCAAAGAAAATAAAGTACCTAGGAATTAGCTTAACTAAGAATGTAAAGGACCTTTTTGATGAAAACTTTAAACACTGAAAAAGGAAATTAAAGCAGAACTAAGGAAATGGGAAAAACTTTGCATGCTCCTGGATTGGATGAATCAACATTGAGAAAACGACAATCTTGCCGAGGGCTATCTACAAATCCCAATGGCATTTTTTAAAGAAATAGAAGAGGCAATGCAAAATTTCATATGGAACAATAAAAGACCCTGTATAGCAAAAACAACACTTCTTAGTAGAAAGAACAGCGATGGAGGAATTTCAATACTAAACTTTAGACTCTATTACACGGCTATAATTATCAAAACAGCTTGGTACTGGCACAAGAACAGGACTGAAGACCAATGGAATAGAACTGAGGATCCAGATATTAAACCACAGACCTATGGCCACCTAATCTTTGACAAGGGAGCCAAAAAAAGTAGAATGGAAGAAAGACAGCCTCTTCAACATGTTGTGCTGGCAAAACTGGTTAAGCACCTGCAGAAAACTAAAGTTGGATCCTCCTTTGCCACCCTGCACTATAATTAACTCCAAATGGATCAATGACGTTGAGGTAAAAGCTGATACACTGAAAATTTTACAAGAAGGAATAGGAGATACACTAGGCCTCCTTGGCACAGGTCGAAACTTTCTTAATAAGGACCAAGAATCACAACAAATCAGAGAAAGGCTGGACAAGTGGGACTGCATTAAACTGCAGAGCTTTTGTATGGCAAAGGACATAGCTAGTAAATTAAATAGGAAGCCTACAGAGTGGGAGAAGATCTTCACCAACCATACAGCAGACAAGGCCTCATATCTAAAATACATCAACAGCTCAAAAAACTGAATCACTCCAAAACTAGTCTCCAAAGTAACAACCATCCCATTAAATAATTGGCCAAAGTCTTAAAGAGAGTCTTCTCTGAACAAGAAACAAAAATGGCCTATAGACATATGAAGAAATGCTCAAAATCTCTGGTCATAAAAGAAATGCAAATCAAAAAAGATTCCACCTCACTCCAGTTAGAATGGCCAGGATCAGGAAAATGAATAACAACAGATGCTGGAGAGGATGTGGCCAGGAGGGATCACTACTACACTGTTGGTGGGAGTTCAAACTCATTCAACCACTATGGAAAGCAGTATGGCAGTGCCTCAAAAGGTTAAACATAGAACTCCCCTATGACCCAGCAATTCCACTACTTGGCATTTACCCAACCATATAGAATCTAGGGCATACTAAATCCACTAGCACAACAATGTTCACTGCAGCATTATTCACCATAGCAAAAATATGGAACCAACCTAGATGTCTCTCAGTTGATGAATGGACCAACAAGCTGTGGTATTTGTACACAATGGAATTCTATGCTGCTGTCAGAAAGAATGACATAGCCCCATTTGTTAGGAAATGGAAATACTTAGAAAAAATCCTATTAAGTGAAGTAAGCCAGACTCAAAGAAACTTACGCTGAATGGTTTCCCTCATTTGTCATAATCAGTAGAATCCTTGTGCTGCACTAGCAGAGATTGCAATAGAGCAAACCCTTGATACATAATGCCATATAGTATGAAGCTAATTGAAATGACCTCCAGGATACTGAAACAAAAGCCATATAATGAATGATTGTTATCCTAAATGTACTATGTTGTCTCTCATCTCTTTTTCTGTCCCTTGGTTATCTCATATTGTTACAGTATCTCACTTTATTATCTGATATATTTGATATATTTGTATTTGATTATTAGAAATTGGATAGGGAAGGGGGGAAAACCAAGATGAGGGTGTGGGGGGGAGGGTAATGGGGACCAAGACTTGTGAAAGGTTATCCATGTATGTGAATTAATGCACCTTCTATCTGGCAAATATCAAGTAACCCTTTTATTAATTACAATAAAAATATTTTAAAAAAGAAACAAGAACCTTCTTTTGGTACAATGACATGATGAATTATAAAGCGATAATGGAGTCACTGTAAGTGACTTAGCATCTTAATTTTGTTTTGTTAGTTCAACTCATAAGCTTAAAATAACTCAATGAAACTAATGATTAAAAGTCTTACTTAGGTATTAATTTTTGTAAGTTGTGATAAAAAGAAAATTAACTACTGTTAATTAATCACTAATCATTAATTAATCATTTTAAGTATAAATTTTTATTACTTTAATGTAAGTTTCTTCCCCTGTCTAATGTTTGAAAGCATGATAAATAAATCATTTGTAAGGTGTTTATATGGAAAAAAATTTAAAAACTAAAGCAATGCATCCAGATATAATTTTCCACATACATCCTACGTGACTAAAAAAGGAAACATTTTGAATGAATAATTGATTATACCAAATTAAATAAGTTAAAATCCAGAGCTGAAGAAATGTATAAATATTCATTTAATATAAGGACCTCTGAAGAATGGATTAGGGATATCTTTACATAATTTCAGAACATTTGAAAAATAAAGACAATTTCCTTTCAGAATATTTTGTTTTAGTGGTTGTTTTTTAAAATATCTTTCTTAAAGGCAATGAATCATATATTTAATTCCATAAAAAATCTTATATATTTATTTTCCTCATTAAAATCGGTATACATATTTCTCATTCAAAGATGAGAGACTGATACATGATAAGCTTTTCATCTTTACTGTTGTATATTTGAGGACAGAGTTGAAGGAAATTTATGTGCTGCAAATTTATGATCATTTTCAATGTTGAAAGCATGTATTTGGTCTGATTATATTCACAATACTGAAACTCAACACCTAATATAGTAAAATAGAGGCACATATGTAATAAATTAGCATATTTGGTGTTTTGAAATATCCTGTGAGTTCAATGTAAAGTAAATCCAAAGATGAGTATTGAGGTATAAGACCAGTATGGATGGCAAGCTTCACACAGAATTTGTTCAAGAAGAAACCGATTCTGGAATGCAGTTTTCATAACAATCTAGAAATTCTACACGATGTAATAAAAACACTTTTGCCTTTCATGAAAGAAACAAGAACATAAATGTATTATTTTCTTTTTTTTAGACTAATTTATTTATTTATTTATTTTTATTGTAATTAGTAAAAGGGTTACATGATATTTGCCAGATAGAAGGTACATTAATTCACATACATTGATACCCTTTCACATGTCTTGGTACCCATTACCCTCCCCCCCACACCCCCCACCTCTCTTGGTTTTACCCCCTTCCCTATGAAATTTCAAATAACCAAATACATATAAATTCAATATATCAGATAACAAAGTGAGATACTGTAACAATATGAGGTAACCAAGGGACAGCAAAGGAGATGAGAGGCAACATAGTACACTAAGGACAACAATCATTTGTTATATGGCTTTTGTTTCAATATCCTGGAGGTCCTTTCAATTAGCTTCATACTAAATGGCCTTACGTATCAAGGTTTTGCTCTATTGCAAATCTCTGCTAGTAGTGCCCAAGGTTTCTACTGATTATGACAAATGAGGGAAACCATTGAGCCTAAGTTCATTTGAGTCTGGCTTACTTCACTTAATATGATTTTTTCTAAGTCTTTCCATTTCCTATCAAATGGGGCGATGTCATTTTTTCTGACAGCAGCATAGAATTCCATTGTGTGCAAATACCACAACTTGTTGATCCATTCATCAACTGAGGGACATCTAGGTTGGTTCCATATCTTTGCTATGGTGAATAGTGCTGCAATAAACATTGTTGTGATAGTCGCTTTAGTATGCCCTAGTTCCTGGATGGTTGGGTAAATGCCAAGTAGTGGAATTGCTGGGTCATAGGGGAGTTCATTGTTTAGCCTTTTGAGGCACTGCCACACTGCTTTCCATAGTGGTTGAACGAGTTTGCACTCCCACCAACAGTGTAGTAGTGATCGCTCCTGGCCACATCCCCTCTAGCATCTGTTATTATTCTGGCCATTCTAACTGGAGTGAGGTGGAATCTTAGAGTTGTTTTGATTTGCATTTCTTTTAGGAGCAGAGATGTTGAGCATTTCTTCATGTGTCTATAGGAAGTAAATGTATTATTTTCAAGGATATTAAACAGATAAGCTACATGAATTATCTTGTACAAGTAAAACTACTCTAAATAAGACCATTGCTTAAGAATTTGTGTTTTTTTTCTTTTCTCTTAAAATTTGTCCCTCAACACATACAACTTATCTAAGAAAACATTGCATTTACCAAAACATATTATCTAAGCAGCAAAGACTATCTAAATAAATATTATAAATATGTATTAGTTACCATTTTTATTTAAAAATCATAAAAGTGTAAATTATTTTCCTATGATTAAATGTCACATAATTTATTAGTATGTATATTTTAAAATAATTTTATGTTATAGGGCACTCAAGAAACTTCAGTGAATTAAGTTTAAATGTTCATTATATCACCAGGCATTAGTGGGTTGTGCCTGTAATGTCAGGAGACAAAGTTTTAAGAATTGTAGTTTAAAACCACAAGGTTTGATATTTATATAGTATATTTTGCAAAATTACAATAATTACACCATTGCTCATAATTAGAAGAGGGATAGAAGAAAAATAATAAAGGCATAATTATTTTAATTTCTCAGAAACAGTTACCATGAGTACACAACTAATATTTTCTTTAAATTTCATTTATATTCTTTAATCCCACTCAAAATACTACCACCCTAAGGATATTTAGTGTACTGAAGCATTCTATTGCTTTCTCATCACTGAATTAAAGCATGCAGCCTTAAAGCAAGCAATTTCATTGTACTTGTCACTATTTTAATCCAAGAAATAATCTACTACCACCATTTTCAAACCAAGCTGTAATCCATGAACAGAAGCCTAGCCATCTGCAAGAACCTTAATGATTATGTATGTCAATTTAAAAAAGTTTATGAATACATTGCATCTTAATTGGTAACCCTTTTCATCATTTTCATTACATAGCACTTCTTTATACAACTGTTAAAGTATTTTTTAAGATTACATATGAATATAGCACACAAAGCACCAAGATGCAAAATCCCATGGCTCATCATTTGAACTTAACTCCCTGACCTGGTTTCCAAGGTTAAAATAGGCTACCCAGGCTTGCCATTTATAACCAGAGTCCTGAGCCTATTTCCTCTATAACTTCCTTTGTCTAACCTTTCAAATAATATGCTTAAAAAAGATATTACACCCACCCACTTGTCCCCATAATTAACACCATGGCCACCATTGCTACCATCCTCAAGATACACTTCTTGATGGTGTGCCATCAGGTGAAAAAGAAGTGTAGGAACACAGAAAACAGTTGCATTACAAAGAGAATTGCAGCTTTTTAAATGTAGTGAGTTGACCATAGAAAACTAGAACAAATTATATAAGGAAGTTAAAATCACGGTTTAGATAAAACACGAGTCTCATGTGGTTGTTCATATGGTCATATGGAAGGGAACTTACATCCTGGGTGAGAATACCCAGACCACAAGTCCCTCCCCCAACTGATGGATAACAGGAACATGAGTTCCCCTTGTCAGACTGTGAGAATTTCTCACCTCCCATCCTTCTACTACTTCCAAATGCCTCAACTTATAAAATGAAAATTTTACCCTTAAGAATGACAGAACAGGCCCGGGAGTTTGGCTTAGTGGTAGAGTGCTTGCCTAGCATGCATGAAGACCTGGGTTCGATTCCTCGGTACCACATACTTAGAAAAAGCCGGAAGTGGGGATAAGGCTCAAGTGGTAGAGCTCAAGCCTTGAGAAAAATCCAAGGACAGTGCTCAGGCCCTGAGCTTAAGCCCAGGACTGGCAAACAAACAAACAAACAACAACAACAAAAAAGAATGACAGAACATGGCATGATAAAGTTTTCTTTCTTTCTTTTGCTTTACCATAGTAATCTTAATTATATGCTATCATTTATTATCATTATACAGGAAAATATAAATCATTGTTGAAAGGATAATTTAAAACTCTAGTATTTCTGGACACATAATCATGTTCATAAATTCTGGCTCTACTAGGAGTGTTTCTTTATGATTCCTGTCTTTCTCTAAGTCTCAGGAGTTATTTTTTTTTACCTTAAGAACAACAATCATTCATTATATGGCTTATGTTTACATCATATTTTAGATGACAAGTTTAACAAACAAGTGTTCAGGAGAGAATCTCTAATTACAATCTCTGGGACTTAGTATTTAGAACTTAATCAAAATTAGGCTAAGGGCTTGTATGTTATAAAACATATCAATTTATAAAATAAACATTATGTCTAGAGTCATAGGTTTTTATGTCTATATAGTTATGTTTGTATTTCCATTACCATGTCCGTAGCTTTGGGTATGCAGTTATTGAGTCCTCACTCTTGTACTCTTTGGATTTAATAGCCGCATATTATGGATACCAGGCGCCTTTTGTTCCTTAGGTCTTGACTTGTCTCAC
Organism: Megascapheus bottae; assembly: GCF_031878675.1. Classification (NCBI taxonomy): domain Eukaryota; kingdom Metazoa; phylum Chordata; class Mammalia; order Rodentia; family Geomyidae; genus Megascapheus; species Megascapheus bottae. The sequence continues at coordinate 45,669,973 of NC_143520.1, read as the reverse complement.
TCAACATGATTCCCTCTAGATTCATCCACTTCCCTGCGAATGCCATTATTTTATCTTGTCTGTTGCCTATGTAGAATTCCATTGTGTATATATACCACATTTTCTGTATCCATTCATCTGCAGTAGGGCATCTGGATTGTTTCCATTGCCTGGCTATTGTGAATAGTGCAGAGATGAACATAGCTGAGCAGGTGTCTTTATAATATCCTGAGTCATGCTGTTCAGGATAGATGCCCAGAAGTAGTATGGCGGGATCATAAGGAAGGTCTATTTTCAGTTCTTTAAGGAAGCTCCACACTGTTTTCCAGAGTGGCTGAACTAGTCTACATTCCCACCAGCAGTGTAATAGGGTTCCTTTTTCTCCACAACCCCACCAGCAACTGTCATTGTCTGAGTTCAAGATCTTGGCCATTCTTGTTGGGGTGAGGTGGTATCTTAGGGTTGTTTTTATTTGCATTTCCTTTATGACCATGGATGATGAACATTTTCTCATATGCTTGTCTGCCATTTTAATCTCTTCTTCTGATAGGTCTCTCTTTAGTTCCCTTACCCATTTAGTGAATGGTATATTGGATTTTGGGGGGATTAGTTTCTTGAGTTCCCTGTAGATACTGGATATTAAGCATTTGTCAGATGTATTGTTGGTGAATATCTTTTCCCAGTTGGTTGGCTGTCTCTTTACTTTTGCAACTATGTTTTTATCTGTACAGAAACTTTTTATTTTTAGGTAGTCCCATTTATCGAGTCTCTCTCCTATCTATTGTGACCCTGGGATTCTGTTCAGGAATCTGTTGCCTGTGCCTATCAGTTCCAGTGTCTCTCCTACTTTATCATGTAGCAGTTTCACGGTTTCCGGTCTGACATTCAGGTGTTTGATCCACTTTGAGTTAATGCTTGTGCATGGCGAAAGGCTAGGGTCAATTTTTAGTTTTCTGCATGTGGCTGCCCAGTTTTGCCAGCACCAATAATTGAATAGAATGTGTTTGTTCCAATGTATATCTTTGGCTCCTTTGTCAAATACAAGTTGTCTATAGGTATATGGTTCTATTTCTGGGTCTTCTGTTCCACTGATCTTCTGGTCTGTTTTTGTGCCAGTACCATGCTGTTTTGTTATTATGGCTCTATAGTAGAGTTTGAAGTCTGGTATTTTAATACCACCAGCATTGCTCTTTTTGCCTAGAATTGTTTTGGCTATTCTAGGTCTTTTCTTGTTCCATATGAATCTTTGGATTATATCTTCCATTTCCGTAAAGAATGTCTTTGGGATTTTGATGGGGATTGCATTGAATTTGTATATCAATTTTGGCAGTTTAGCCATTTTCACTATGTTGATTCTCCCTAGCCATGAGCATGGGATGTCTTTCCATTTCCTAGTGTCCTCTTTAATTTCTTTCATTAGGCTTTTATAGTTTTCATTGAATAATTCCTTTACATCTTTGGTTAAGTATATTCCTAAGTATTTTATTCTTTTGGGGGCTATTGTGAATGGGATCATTTTCTTGATTTGGCCTTCTGTTTGTGTACTGTTGGTGTACAAGAAGGCTACTGACTTCTGAAGATTGATTTTGTGTCCTGCCACTTTGCTAAAGTGGTTTATTAATTCTAGAAGTTTGGGAGTGGAATTTGTTGGGTCACTCAAGTAGAGGATCATGTCGTCTGCGAATAAGGATAGTTTAATTTCTTCTTTCACTATGTGGATCCCTTTGATGTCCTTTTCTTGCCTATTGCTCTGGCTAAGGGATCCAGCACTATATTGAAGAGAAGTGGAGAGAGTGGGCATCCCTGTCTAGTTTCTGATTTTAAGGTGAATGGTTCCAGTCTTTCACCATTTAGTATAATACTGGCTGTAGGATTTTCATATATGGCTTTCACTATTTTGAGGAATGTACCTCTTATTCCTATTTTTTCTAGTGCTTTCAACATGAATGGGTGTTGTATTTTGTCAAATGCCTTCTCCGCATCCAGAGAAATTATCATACAATTCTTATCCTTAACTCTATTGATATGATGTATTACATTGATTGATTTGCGAATGTTAAACCAGCCTTGCATTTGTGGGATGAAGCCCACTTCATCATAGTGTATGATTTTTTAAATTTGTTTCTGGATTCTGTTGGCTAATATTTTATTGAGGAGTTTTGCATCTGTGTTCATTAGAGAAATAGGTCTGTAGTTTTCTTTTTTTGTTGGGTCTTTCCCTGGTTTGGGGATGAGAGTAATATTAGCTTCATAAAATGATTTTGGTATTGATCCTTCTGTTTCTATTTCTCAGAAGAGTTTCAAGAGTATAGGTGTTATTTCATCTTTAAACATCTTGTAGAATTCCGCAATGAATCCATCTGGACCTGGGCTTTTTTTGGTTGGCATTTCCCTGATTGCTTCCACAATTTCGTTGTAAGAAATTGGTCTGTTCAATTTGTTTACCTGATCGTTGTTCAGTGTGGGTAGCCTATATTTATTTCAGAAATCATCCATTTCTACTATATTTTCTTGTTGCTTTGAATATAGGCCCTGGTAGTACCTATTCATTATGGACTGGATTTCTTGGCAATCAGTTGTGATTGTTCTCGTGGGATCTCTAATCTTGTTTATTTGAGTCTCCCCTTTCCTTTTTTTGATTAATCTTGCCAAGGATCTGTCTATTTTATTGACTCTTTCAAAGAACCAACTTTTTGATTTATCAGTTTCTTGTATATTAGATCTTATTTCAATCTCTGAAATTTCTGATATTATTTTTGTTATTTCTGTCCTTCTAGCTGTTTTAGAATTAACTTTTTCTTGCTCCTCTAGGTGTTTCAGTTTTTTTAAGGTTGTTTACATGATCTCTTCTGTCTTTTTAATATGTGCTCCTAGTGTGATAAATTTGCCTCTTAGAACTGCCTTTGCTGTGTCCCATAAGTTCCTTTGTGATGTTTCTTGATTGTCATTACATTCAAGGAAGTTTTTAATTTCATTTCTGATCTGATCTGTTACCCAGGAGTTATTCAGAAGTCTGTTGTTCAGTTTCCATGTGATTGAATGTTTTTTGACTTTGACTGCATTGTTCAGAATTAGTCTAAATCCACTGTGGTCTGATAGGATGCATGGGATTATATCAGACCTCTTGTATCTGCTTAAGTTTTCTGTATGAGCTATTATATGATCTGCTTTGGAGTGTGTTCCATGTGCTGTGGAGAAAAATATAAAAAGTTTCGCCGTTGGGTGGAAGACTCTGTGTATATCTGTTAAGCCCAGCTGGGCTATGGTGTCATTTAAGTCGATGGTGTCTTTGCTTAACTTTTGTTGAGGTGACCTGTCATTTGTTGAGAGTGGTGTATTGAGGTTTCCCACAATGATTGTGTTTGGGTCTATCTTGTTCTGTAATTCTAAAAGAGTTTGTTTGATGAATTTGGGTGCTCCCGTGTTGGGGGAGTAGATATTTATAACTGTAATATTCTGGGCATGGATTGTACCCTTTACTAATATATAATGGCCATCTCTATCTTTATGTACTAATTTTACTGAGAAGTTAGTTTTGTTGGAGATTAAGATTGGTACTCCTCCTTTTTTGCATTTTGCATTGGAGTGGAAAATTCGTTTCTGTCCTTTCACTTGGAATTTGTTTCTGTCCTTGGCAATGAGGTGGGTCTCTTGGAGGCAACATATGGATGGGTGGTGTTTCTTAATCCAATCTGCTGCTCTGTGTCTTTTGATTGGATTGTTCAGCCCGTTCACATTTAGAGAGATTATGGAGAAGTGGTCAGTATCCATTGTCGTTATTTATTTTTACTTCTAGGTTTCTTTCTCTCTCTTTTTTCCCCTTTTGTGTTTAGTGAATTATAGATGTTTGCTTCTTGATGTTCTACAATTTGTTCTCAATTAATTAGTATTCTTTGTAACGGTTTAGTGTGCACATATTCATAAAGCTTCTCTTTGGAGTGAAATATTCTTGTTTCTCCCTCAAATGTAAACGCTAGTTTTGCTGGATATATCAGTCTGGGTTGGCCGTTGTTGGTCTTCAGGACATCAATGATGCTTTTCCAAGCTTTTCTTGCATTTAGGGTTTGCATGGAGAGATCTGCTATAATTCAAATTTTCTTCCCATTTTAATATAGCTCCTTCTTTGTTTTTGCAGCATTTAAGATCAATTCCTTGGTATTTGGGTCTAGTGTCTTTACTATGATATGTCTAGATGAGTTCCTTCTAGGATCTTGCATGTTTAGGGTCAATAATGTGAGTAGTTTCCCTTTTGAAGTTGGGGAAGTTCTCTGCTATGATTTTGGTGAATAAAGTTTGCATACCTTTGTCCTGAAATTCGGCTCCCTCCTCAATCCCTATCATACGAAGATTAGACTTCTTTGCTGCATCTGCCAGTTCCTGGAGCTCTCTCTGGTAGATTCTGACTGATTTTTCCAAGGTGGCGATTCTCTGTTTCAGCTCTTGTGTTTTATCTTCCGTTTCTGATGTTCTATTCTCCATTTCCGTTAATCAGAAGATATTTTTATTTAAGAAGTTTTATTTTATTAAAAGATAATATCAGTGTTGATGAAGTAAAAATGATGTAGAAGAGGTCTCTAATCCAAAATGACTGGTGTTTTCATAGAAAGAGTGGAAGACATAGAGAGACCAAGACCAGGACAGTACAGAAAATGGAATCATGCTTCTCAGAGTCCAGGGACACCTTAGAATGACAGCCTGGTAGTAAGGTACAATCCTTCTATAAGAAGCGCCTTGGAAATGTATTCAGACATCTAGCCTGCACCATGGAAGAATATCTTGTTTTAGTCTCTGTCTGGGTTTGTAGAGTTATCATATCCCTAAGAAATGAATATACTATGTCAATACTGCTGAAATTCTTGACTTTACATGTTTTAAAAAATACTGTGTCAAACTCATTTGGGAAGTAAAAACTTTAACTTGATATTATTTTTACTCTTTCCATCTAGAAGAACAACAAATATAGAATTTCTAGTACTTTAAAAAAGATTAAGTATTTTCCCTACAGAAGTAGCCCTTTCTTTTTCAGATGTTTCCAGTGCTTAGTAAGGCAAGAAAAAGAGATAAACAAAATAACAACAAAACTGAAAAGGCAAAATAAAACTACAGCAAGTAATAAATAATAAGTATTATTAAACTGAATTGACACAACGTCCTCATGTGGCATATAGTTAATAGAATGTTTTGCCATGTCTTAGGATCTATAACTGATATCTTAACATTATTCAGAGTCCTTCCTGTGGTTTTCTGAGGACCCCGAGAGCCATACTCAGATGGGAAAGGTCTCTTGCTGAGAAGTGATTTTCCCCATCCCAGATCAGCTATTGAAAGAAAGGAGGGATGTTCCTCATGTGTTGTAAAAATCCAACTTATTCTCCTTATGATCCTTCTAATAACCTCCTTCTGATAGCTGAGTATATGAGAGAAAATGGTATTGCTGGAAGCAGTGATCTCTCCCTACTAGTATCTGAGAATAGAGGTATGAAATAGCAGGTGAGAACAGAAAACTTGACATTTTATTTGAATTTTCATAAAACACCCCAGGGACTAAGGGAAAAAATAATCTTTCATTTCTAGCATGCAATTTATAACAAAATACAATCATAGGAAAAAAATCTTATTTCTATACCTGGATTTTTTGTTTCAGTTTGCAGTTCCTTGGCAAGCTTATTATGACAATATAGACCTGGAGAATGGCTGACATTCTCATGAAAAACACAAACTTTAATGATACATTTTATGGTGCATGATTGGAGACGCTCATCTCAGAGTGTTCAGAGTGCTTAGAAACATCATTGTTTTGGCATCAAGTGATTATTGATATTAGTTGTTATACCTAGTATTTTGTCACCTCCAAGATGCAACTTTTAAAATTGGATTCTTTTGAACATTTACCAACTGCAAAGTATTATCTCTGGAGGAATGAATATTTGGATAATTGGGAACTCTATAATGTTGATGTGGGGATTTATGATTGGATAAAATTGCCTTCTGCAACATGAATTTTTGAGAGACTAGAAAATTTACTTACATTGCAAAAAGACTCAGAACTTATGAAATGTATCAAGATATATTCAGATTTATACAGACTCCTTATAGCAGTTTTCATTTAACAGATTTCTGCCTCCTTTGATCTCTGATCCCAAAAGTCTCAGCCCAGCATACTAGCATCAAAATGAGACATGTGTATTTTCATGCTCAGTGAAATGCAACTATTAAAAACAGAATACTGTTTTACAAACTGTCTCATGTGACTGTGAAGGAAAATCCTTCTCACACATTGATACCCTTTCTCTTGTTTTTGTCCCCATTGCCCTCCCCCCAGTCATCTTGTTTCTCCCCTTCCCTTTCCTATTTCAAATAAACAAATAAAGGTATTTACAATATGGCAGGTAACAAAGTCAAATACAGTAACAATATGAGATTAACAAAAGGGAAACAAAAGAGAAGATAAATAACATAGTACATTAAGAACTGGCATTTTACAGAGTTCTGTTTATCAGTATTTACAATTTTTTGGTTAAATGCAGTTCCATCTTGTACTTTATCTTACCTTTCAGATGTACAAGTTTCCTACCGAGAAAGTTTTTCCATTGTGTTGGTATTTGATACAAATACAAGCCAAGCAAAAACATAAAAGATAATGCCACTACATAGAAAACTACAACATACATTTTTTAAATCCTCTGGATTAAAGATACACACTTTATTTTGTAAACTCTGTTATTCTATTCATCAGGAATTTACAAAGAACCCTATATACTAGAAGATCTAAAGTAGCTTTGGTATAACAAAGGGTATGCTGTAATGAGGGGCATGGATTTTTTCAAGTAAAAATCTCAACTCTGATAGAAAGCTCTTTGAATTTCTACTTCAGTATAAAAATGAAATAAGGGATTATGTAAATTTTAAAAGCAAAGTCCCTGCCAAAAGTTGTTTACTATGAGCTGAACGTATGTGCCCTGGTGATATATATTTAAAACTCTGTATTTAATAAGATAGTAGTGACAAGTGGGGTCCTTGAGAAGCCAAGATAGTACAATCTCAAGACACCTGGTTCTCTCTGTCTGGATGTTCTATCACGCCTAACTTAGGAATCTGACCTTCCCCTGAAAGAGAACCTGCTTGCACCTTGATTTTGGGGCTTCTAGTTTTCAGAACTATGAGAAATATTTTTTTGTCATTTATAAGCCATCCATTAATGGTGCTTTGTTAGGGCAGCCTGAATTGACCAAAAAAAATTCTAGATAAAAGTGTTATAATACTAAGTACCATAACTAGAATCAAAAGAATTGATAGCTTTACCGGTAGTACTTAGAACTTTCCAAAAGCAAATGAAAACAGAAAGTAACCACTCTCTTTACCCTGTCCATATTCTCTAGAAAAATACTACAGCTATTTACAAAAGGGTATATAAATCGTTAACAAAGATGGTGACTTAGGGATGATACATGTTAATGAGTGTTTAAAGATGTGGACGCATATGGAGGACTGTTGAAGAATGCGGTGTGAGCCTTGGGCAGGTGTGGCTTGCAGCCGCCTGAAAGGATAAACACTCACCAGCACAAGTACAGAGATGCTTTGTATTTAGAAACCTTGGCTATGTGTGCCAGAAGCATGGAGGCTTAAACAGGAGCCTAAGATGCTAGCCTTTTGCCATGCACAGGCATTAACTCAAAATTGATCAAAAACCTCAATATCAGACCAGAAACCTTGAAACTGCTACATAATAGAGTTGGAGAGACACTGGAACTCATAGGCACAAGCAAAAATTCCCTGAACAGAATCACAGGGTGAAAACAGATTGGAGAGAGACTCGATAAATGGGAGTACTAAAAATAAAAAAGTTTCTGCACAGATAAAAGCATAGCTACTAAAGTAGAAAGACAGCCAACCAATTGAGAAAATATATTTACAAATAATGTATCAGACAAATGCTTAATATCCAGTATCTACAGGGAACTCAAGAAACTAATTCCCCCCAAACCAACAAACCAATCACTAAGTGGGCCAGGGAACTAAAGAGAGACTTATCAAACAAAGAGGTTAAAATGGCAGAAAACCATTTGAGAAAATGCTCATCATCCATGGTCATAAAGGAAATACAAATAAAAACAACCCTAAGTTACCACCTTACCCCAATTAGAATGGGCAAAATTTTGAACTCAGACAATGACAGATGCTGGCTTGTGGAGAAAAAGAAACCATATTGCACTGTTGATGGGATTGTAAACAAGTTCAGCCACTCTGGAAAGCAGTGTGGAAGTTTCTTAAAGAACTGAAAATAGACCTTTACTACCACTCCATACCACCATGCCATACCACTCCTGGACATCTATCCTGAACATCATAACCCAGGATATGTTAAGGACACCTGCTCAGCTATGTTCATCTCTGCACTATTCACAATAGCCAAGCGATGGAAACAATCCAAATGCCTTACTGCAGATGAGTGGATACAGAAAATGTGGTAAATATATACAATGGAATTCTACATAGGCAACAGACAAGATAAAATAATGGCATTCACAGGGAAGTGGATGACTCTAGAGCGAATCATGTTGAGTGAGACAAATCAAGACCAAAGGAACATATCCTTAATATGTGGCTATTAAATCCAAACAGTACAAAAGCAAGGACTCAATAATTGAGTACCCAATGCTATGGACATGGTAATGGAAATACAAACATAACTATATAGACATAAAAACCTATGCCTCTATAGATATAATGTTTTATTACATATATTAATATGTATCTATGGCACAGAAACCCTCAGCCTACTTTTAAATTGTTCTAAAATCTACATGCCAGTGATCGCATAAAGAGATTCCCTTCTTGAATACTTGTTTGTTAAACTTGTCATTTGAAATATGATGTAAAAATCAATGTTAATAAGTTCTTTAATAAAAAATTTAGAAGACTGATTTACCCAATCGTCTAGAAACTTGGGCATAATAATCCACTAGCACAATAATGTTCATTGCAGCACTATTTACCATAGCAAAGATATGGAATCAACCGAGATGTCCCTCAGTTGATGAGTGGATTAACAAGATGTGTTATTTATATACAATGGAATTCTATGCTGCTGTCAGAAAGAACAACATCACCCCATTTGTAAGGAAATGGAAAGACTTAGAACAAATCTTATTAAGTGAAGTAAGCCAGACCCAAAGGAACATAGGCTCAATGGCTTTCCTCATTTGTCATAATCATTAGAAACCTTGGGCTCTCCTAGCAGAGATTTACAATAGAACAAAATCTAAAGATGTTAGACCAAATAGTAGGAGACTAAATGTAAGGAACTCCAGGACAAGGAAGCAAAAGCCATATAATGAGTGGCTATTGTCCTTAATGTACTATGTTATCTCTCATCTCTTTTGCCATCCCTTGGTTATCTTATATTGTTACAATTTTTCACATTTTTATCTGGTATATTTTGTATGTGCTTAATTGGTTATTTGAAATTGGATAGGAAAGAGGGAAATCAAGATAAGCCAGGGGAGGGTAGGAGGGAAATAGGGACCATGTCATGAGAAAGGGTATCAATGTTTGTGAAGTTATGCACCTTCTATCTGGTGAATATAATGTAAGCCTTCTATTAATCACAATAAAAAAATTTGAAAAAAAATTAAGAGCCTAACTGACACCACTAAAGGAGAGTAGATAACTTCAGATGCACAAACAGATCCCCTTTACCGTAGAAAATCTCTGGCTAGACAAATCATTTTCTTTCAGAGATTCACAAGAAATATGTATGGAGAACAAAGGACCTATTGAGAAGAGCCCTCCCCATATGACTTCAGGGTCTTGTCCAGCACAGTTTCATTCCTCAGTGGACCAAGAAAATGTCAGCCTATGAACAGCCTGTCAGGGAACTGAGTAAGCTTGCTATTCCACTGGTCTGCATTATGACACAAGTCCAAAGTGAAAGAGCAATAGAATTTTCTAGAAATGTTATATAATGAGTAGGATTTATATGGAGAAAAAAATCACTTTAGGACATTTTTAAATATTATAGGTAGGGTTAGAATTTTATGAGAATAGGATCTTATGAAACTGAACTGTCATAGAAGAGATATTAAAAATGGATTGTGAAAAAAAATAGAAAATATGACAGAAGAGTAAGGTGTAAAAATGTACCAGAGGGAAACCAAAATTGAGGGTAGAAAAAGAGGACCAAAGGATTGTACTACATATCTCTAGAAAGACACACAGGAAAATGAATCATTTTAGGAAGTAAATTATAGGAATACTTTAAGAAAATCCCCTCTATCTTCTAAAATTGCAAGTTAAGGTGTATCAATTTAAAATTTCAAAATGTCTACAATAAAGTTTTTAAAATTGTTCAAATGGAAAAATATGGGTCAGTTTTGAAAATTTGAAAACTGTAACAGTTTGGTGATTTTGTTAGAACAAATGATTATTAAGAAGACAAGGAAAAGTAGATTGAATTCAGAGTTATGAGAAGAAAGATTCTGAACCTATAACAATGATAAGCTTCAATAAAATGTGAAGACAAGAAAAAAACAGTGGGGTTTTTTTTTGTCATGAAAAGACTTACCTTTCATGTATACTTAAGGAATTCCTTGAGGATACAGTGCAGTAAGATAAGAAACGCATATAATTAAAAGGGAGAGGTAAATTCTGTAGGGCCAGGAAGTAAGCCTTTTGGTGGTAGCTGAGTGGCAGACCTGGTGAGTTCAAAGGCAAATGGAAGAACAAAAGTCTGGGAGGAACTACTCTTGAAGAAAATTGTGTTCCATGAACGAAGACCTTGAAAATTGTGAACAGATGAAAAGACCCTATCTGAGAATCTTGCTCCCAGTTACAAAAGTGACCAAAATGGAAACAAGAATTAAAAAGCAAAATAGCCAATTCATCAATAAAGCAAGGATTTTGAAAGAAAGAGAATGGACTTCCTTTATGGGAAGGTTATAGGAGAGTGTCTTCTTGTTGTCTTGTACTAGGACATGAAGGGTGTTCAATCCATCTGTTAGACTAGTGCGTGGTTTAGTGGTGTACAGGTCAAGTATACAATCAATCTAATGGAAAACAATAGTCCTTGTCTTTTGGAAAAGATGAGGGGGGGTCATTTCTCATCACATGCCTATTTTCTGAGAATTTTGTAAATGGATAGTCAATTTTAATGATTACCAGGTAATTTTCCATAAGTGGATCCTAATATATATATTTTCACCTGAAAATATTTTATTACTAAAGTGTTCCAAGGAGAAATCATAATAGTCATCTGAATGTGACAAAGAAAGCTAGTATCCAATCCAGGAGGACATTCATGGCAAAAGTCTTAGCTTTAGTCAGATTCTCTAAGGTTTTTGACCTGATTACAAATGGTGCCCCATTCCAAGTTCCAGTCTGCCTCTGCATCAGGCAAAGGTAGAAGGATAGATGTCAGACAGGATATTCCTAGAACTGTTAGTTTTTACCCTTGTAAATGTAAACCCAGTTATTCTACTGCCTTTGGACATTTATCTGCAAAGTATCAGGTGGAAACAGATGAGGACTTTTGAAACATAAGAACAATCAACTCCAAGGAAGTCACATTCATTCTGAATAAAATACAGAACTAAGAGCTCTGGGAGAAGCACTCAATACCCACCACAGAGACACTTAGTTCATGATTATTAGATACAATAGTCTACCCTGACTGTCTAGGTCACATTTTGTCATAATGGGTGCTTTGTGTGTGTGTGAGAGAGAAAGAGAATCCTGGTGTGTGAATTCGGGGCCTGAATGCTGTCCCTGAGCTCTTTTGCTCAAAGTTAGTGGTCTACACCTTTAGCCACAGCTCCACTTCCAGTTTTGGAGTAGTTAATTGGAGTCTTACAGGGACTTTTCTGCCCAGATTGGCTTTGAACCATGGTTCTCAGATCTCAGTCTCCTGGGTTGCTAGAATTCTAGACATGAGCCACCAACACCCAGATCCAAATATATTTTAATATTCATTCATTGATGATCAATATCATGTGTTCAAATAATGCAGACCATTAAATTTTACATAATTTATTAAATATTATTAAAATATACTTTCAGAAAGGTATTAGATCTTGATAATGGAATTGAATGTTTTAAAATCTGGGAAGGGGACAAGGTTCCAAGTTATATGTAAAGTAAAATTGATGCTGTTGTTCAAGTATAGGTAATTCATAGTCAGGTTCATGTTAAAAAAAGGTCTTTCCAAGGAAAAGTCACAGCTGTTAGCCAGGTGTGTGTGTGTATGTGTGTGTGTGTGTGTGTGTGTGTGTGTGTGTGTGAATGCGTATGAATGGTAGGCATATCCAACTGTGTGCCTCATATCCTGAAAGCAGCATGAATTTTGATGAGAATGCAATAATCTTCTATTTAGCTACTTAAATGAAGGCTTATTGCTAATGAAAACAAGTTACATACAGACATGCAAGTAGACTAAGATGTCTAATTATTAATATTTTTGCATTATTGTAATATTTGTATGTATTAAAAGTAACTAAAATATTTAGTAATTTCAGTAGATCACATGCAAACCTATAAGGCAAGCTGCCTTTTGAATGCTCAGTTGCCAGTTGTCATATAAAGCTTATAGGAAACAGAAACTAGACACCTGTTCTCTCCTGCTGTTCACACATAGGAGATATCATTTCCATCTACCATACACAGTTTTACCACTGCTCAACATGCCACTTCATTCTCATTTTTTGGTATTTTATTGCCAGGGTTACAGTTACATTCATCAGATAGTGGGTACATTACTTCTTCAACATTGATACTCCTTCCCATATTTTTCTCCCACTTTCCCTCCCTGCTCCCCCTCCCAATAATCTTGTAGTTGCTAGTCATAAAATTTTCCTGTTCACATTTTTGCACCTTCTAGCACATACATTTTCCTCTATATATTTATAGTTAATAACCCAAGTTATTGTGCAAATTGTAAAAAAAAGTGCTCATTAACCAAGTACCTAACTAATTTTGGGTAAAACAGCAGTCTTGTTGCCCTACCCAATCATTTGGTGATATTACTGAACTAGCAAGATTCTGGGCGCACACACACACACACACACACACACACACACACACACACACACACACACAAATATACTCACATGTACATATATATTATATATATTATATATATATATATATCACTGATTGAACATGATTGCTTCAATGCCAATGTAGCTTAATTCCATTATGGATCACTTACAATCTGCAGAAGTAGCTTAATCAAATCAATTGTTTGCAGGTTAAACCAGAGCACAAGGTTGGTGCCACTTTTGGGGAGTTACAAATTATGTATCTCTGTGTGCTAAAGAATGTTTTTCATTTTTTTTTTAGTATTGCAACTTGAATACAAGGCCTCATGGTTCTTGACTAGTTATCTACTACTTGTCTTAACCTCAATCAGACTTTTTGCTGTTTATTTTTAAGATGGATTGTCACAAACTTCTCTGTCTGTATTGGCTTTGAGCCCTATTTCTCTGGCTCTCAGCCTCCTGAGCAACGAGGATTACATGTGCAATTTTCCAGCTTTAAATACACACACACTGGCCAGGAGTTTGGCTTAGTGGTAGAGTGCTTGCCTAGCATGCACGAAGACCTGGGTTCGATTCCTCGGTACCACATACTTAGAAAAAGCCGGAAGTGGGGATAAGGCTCAAGTGGTAGAGCTCTAGCCTTGAGAAAAATCCAAGGACAGCGCTCAGGCCCTGAGCTTAAGCCCAGGATTGGCAAAAATAAATAAATAAATAAATACATACATACATACATACATACATACATACATACACACACACACACACACACATACACACGCACAGAGCTAACAGGAGGAGAGAGGGAAAGCTGTTAAGAGGGAGAAAGGGAGATTGAGTGTGAGAGGGAGGGAGTGCTGGGGTACTAGTAAACTGAAATTTAAGAGTGAGTTAAGGGAATGTAGTTTTTTTGGATTTTATAGAGGATTGGGCAATGCATGACTGTGATACAAATATCACAGTACTATACTTGTGCTGATTTAGTCCACAGCCCTAGTTTGTTTCTAGTTCAGAGATTAGAAAGCAAATACCACATAGGTGCCTCAGAGAAAGGAAATTACTAGACCACATAATACGGTCTTTCCCTGTCTTGGAATTTTAATCAAGCAGGTCTTCTCTGATCTCTGTCATTCTTGGCTATTGGATCACTATGTGGTCAAACTGAAACAATTAGACTCTCCCCAGAAAAAATTGATGCTGAGGAGCAATAAAAGAAGAGAAATAAGCTGCGGTCTTAATCTTCTATTTCCTCCTATTGCTGACATTGCATTGATGCGCAGGTGCCAACATTCTGAAGCCTAGGAGTTCAATCATCTTCAGAACTACCCTAAAAACCTTCCAAAGAAATGTCTTTTCTGTTCAATGTATTAACCAGAGGAAACTACTAACACTTTCCATAAAATTCTTAGTTGGTAGGGATCAAACAGTGTACCAGTAAATCTAAAACTCCACACAAGGGTTATTAGTTCTTCAAACTGCAAGAGGCCTGTACTTTTGGACAGATGCAAATTTATGGAGGTACAGCTTGGAGAGCAGATGGTTCTTTTGTGTTAATGAGCAAAAGATGCCCCTTCCAGTGGCCTTCTTGGTGACACTCTTGTGAAAGATTCAACCTTGAATATCTTTGCTTCAGCCAACTTGTAGAGTGACTCCTGTCAGGCACTAAGGAAAAAACAAAATAACACCGGACAAAAATGTCTTTGAAATGGTGAATTATAATGCTTATAATGACATACAACTTGGGAAGACAGAATCAATAGTGGTTTAAGTTAAGTAGAAGGAGTTGGGAAAAATGAAGTCAGTAATTTCTTTGTATTTAGAAATGAAAGAAATTATTTCAAAATGAGGAAGCAGGAAAAAAGCTACAGATAGACAAGCTTTGCTTTTAAAATAAAAAATCACATTTTATCCATTTGGCTATAAATTTCTAAGTACAAAAGTTAACCAAAGTAATTATCCCAATTTCACTACGGAGAGAACCATTAAAGAGAAGAAAGACTCCATTTCAGAAGGACAGAACTTCAGAACAAACTTTCAAAGGAGTTCATTCCCATTTTTATTTAAAGGGCTTCTTAAACTCACAACCTTATAAAATTGAAAGCTTTGCACAATTTCTTCTAAGAATCTATTTGATAAAAGAAAAGCAGCTTGAATTAAAAGGTTATGACTGAATATGAAAAGTTGCCAGGGGAAACCACAGAAGACTATTTTTCATACGTTAATGGATAATATAGATGGTAATGTTCATTTCTCTAAATGGTCAGGAGGAAACTAAAGGCTACCCACTCAATTTTCCTAACATGAGTCTTGTCTTTCTCCAGGAAGACAGAATGTGTTTGCCAACATGACTAAAATTACATCTCACAGCCTTCCCTCAAGCTAGGGAGGACATGGACTGAGTAGTAGGGCCCAACATAACAGAGCTTACATCTGTTTAAATACAGAAAATAAGATTGGTGACAATGTCCTAGGACAATTTAACATGATCAATGATAGGTCTGAGAATGTGTTCTCTTCTCATTGGACAAATATTTTTACTGGGAACATAGTAAAAAAATCACAATTTCTCTTGAAACTTTTAAGATTCTCAGGTAGAATTTTCCCTATGCTCTTAAAATGAAGCAGTTCACAGGGGTTAGTCTACACAGGGCCTTATGTGGACTACAATTTCCCCTTTAAGATGGCCATTTGATCCCAATTGTGTTATATCATTGAAACTAAAAATGTATAGAATACTTGGGATAAGAAAAACACAATAAAACACCCTTATTTTGAGCCAGATAAGGACTACAACAGTCTCCTAGGACAAGAGTTTAATAGAAGATAGAGAAATGCAGATAGACTTACGATATGTCTGAAACATTCTAAGTATCTTAAGATAACAGTATCATACTTGCAGTTAAATTCAGTTTGAATTAATTTTTCTAAAACAAAGGCAAACAAAACTACTTTGTACATTTAATACTTGGCTATGACTGCTATAAAGATATGGAGGAACATGTTGGAGAATTCTCCACCCGCAATGCCACATTGGTGGGAAATTGATCTGCCTCACTGATATAGTAATGAGTTTGTGATGGAGTATTTTGTTCTATATTGGTTTAAAATAATTGTTGACTTCATATCCATTTATAGTTTTGACATAGTGATTTCAAACCCCATTTTAACTCACTGCCTTTGGCTTACCTACATTTAGGATTTTAGAGTACAATTTGGGGCTGTTATCTTATTGATTTGGATGTACTGAATTTTGAACTCATCATTTTATGCCTGCTAAGAATGCTGCTTCCAGTAGTGTGCTCTGTAACTTGAACCAGACTTCTGGCTTCACTGTACATCTGCTATTTTGGGAGACTTTTTTGCCATAGCTACCCTGCAAGTCAGCATCCTGAATAGAAAGGATTATAGGTGTGATCCACCAGTGCCTGGATTACAAGTTAGATTTTCTACTCAAAATCCTAACAAGTAACACAGAAATGGTAAAGGGAAAAGCACGGAAGTTTTCAGACTACTACACAGAAAACGTTCCCAACAGAATAAAGCCTGCTTAAACAAGTCCAGCACAACAATCTGTTTGTCAAATGGGAACCATCACTTCAATGTGAGAAAATGCCAAGAAACAGTCTGAGCTAAACAGGCAATTTAGATTTGCCTTACTTCCTAGGCTCACCTTGTTCAGTTTACCAAGGAAACATTTAAGTTCAAGGTTAGCACTTGATACATGTGGACAGAAAAGGTCAAGCTTATTACTGGCCACAAATACAAGAGGAAATTCCATATCTCTGGTACACGAATATCAATAGAAGTAAATATAAGCATTATACGTACAAACTGTCTCATATTTTTAAATGTTTAGCTAATGATGTCTTGTCATCAATATCTTTCCATTTTTTGAGCCTTGTGTCTGTAACAGGATGAGGAATTCTGTACCAGGCTGTTGCCCATTAGAGAACAGATCCTGGAGATTTAGACCATATACAAACACTAAACCACCTGTGAAAATCATCCCAGCTGCAGCCCTGACCAAGTCATCAGCCACGACATTCTTTTTTTAGCTGCTTCTAAAACCATTCAAACTCTAAGGTGCTTCATCCAGCAAAAGTCCATCATCACAAGCCTTTTCTACCCTCATGTTGTATATACTTAGCATTGTTGTTTGTAGGTTGGTCCCAACATCCAAGCCAAATCCAGGTGAAATTAAACATATTGATGTTTAAAGACAATGTGTTGTCAGCAAAGCCTCGATGAGTTCTAAGGGATTATGATCTCTCAAGAAATGGGGCAATGTCCAACCTCTGAAAGTGTTTTCACCATGTGGAAATAGGTTGAGTTCTGTCACCTCCTGTTGGAAAAGCAACCACCCAAAGGGTGAAGCTGTAAGTCACAAAGAAAAGTACAAGAAAAAATCTACAGAAAAAGCCCTGGTGATCCTACAGTATTTGATTTTTCAGTGAACTAGAGGGGCTTTTTTAAAAACATCAAAAATAACAACAAAATTCCCACAAAACAACATTATCAGAAGGCATTTTATTGTTATAGTCAAAAGGCCACATTTCTTTCTCCACTGTCTTTTGTCCAATAGGTAGATTATATGCTGGGCTAGGTAAACCTTAACTTATGATGAGGAGCTGTATCTGGGCCCAATAAAGGAGATGGCATGGCACTCTGTGATCCTGCCACTGATGCGACTGATACAACTGTAGTTATGTAATTTCAGAGATAATGAGCAAAGTTCAAGACAAAGGCATATTAGAAAAGGTCTGTGTATTGATGTTCATCTGTCCCCAAAAGATTACTTTTAGCTTTATCCATTGACATTTATTTTGAACATATTAATGGTGTGAAAAGTGTAAAAGGAATGGGCAAGTTGATTCTTTCTGTTCTTAGCTCCTGAAGGAACACATGCTGTAATGCTCAGAAAGGGAACCTGAGAAATTTTTGACATTATTTTTGCCAGTACTGGGCACAGACTCAGGGCCTGAGCACTGTCCTTAGGTTCTTTTTCTCAAGGCTGGAGCTCTACCACTTGAGCCTCAGCACCATTTCTGGCTTTTTTTTCTATGTATGTGGTACCGAGGAATCGAACCCAGGTCTTTGTGCATGCTATTCAAGCACTCTACCACTAGGTCATACTCCCAGCCCAGGATGTCCTATTTTTGCTTTAGATGGTATGGCATACAGAAGTTAAATTTGAAACCATTGTGCGACTTTCCTGACATGAGGAGTAACAGCCTGAGCTTGAAGGTGAAACACAAACGACTTAAGACAATCTTCGTAAAATGGACAAACTTGTAACCTGCCTTACCTGTGATTTCAATTACAGAAATCAATGAAATGTCCTTTTTTGTTGTAGTTGAGTGTTTGGATTACATTGTAGCAATCAAGTCGTTGTGGTAGCATATCATTTCTAACAAGAAAATATTGCATAGTTTTCCTTTCTACTATACTGCGCAAGGAAAATTCTATTGAATATTAGAAACCGTATGATCATTTTTATTAGTTCTAAGAAATGGGAATGTCCAGTGTGTAACTAGGCATCTTAATTGAATTCTCTCATTAAACATAGCCAAAGTGTAATCTTTACCTCAATCCTGGTTTTATTCTTATGGAACCAGCAAATATCTCTACCAATCTTAAGGCAGAAGCCATAGCATTTCCCTCAGTCCTTGCCTCTATTTCTGTCTCCATGTTTAATCTGCTCATGGATTTACCATTTGAATGATTTTCTCTTTTTCCCCTCCACTTGTTCACACTGTAATTACTTTCCTGCTGACTTGATTTTCAAGGTCAACACTTGCTTTTTCTAATCTTCCTTCTCTGTACAAACAGACCAATCTTTCTACTTCTCAGATTTATCACTTCCTGCTGAACACCCTTCAACATCTCCTCTTTTTTCGACAGATAAAGGCAAAGCTGCTTAACACAGTTGTGTATGACCTATAATTTGAGGCCTGATGGTGCCTGGCTATTTCTCCCATCCAGGTACTAACCAGGCCCGGCCCTGCTTAGCTTCTGAGATCAGATGAGATCTGGTGCCTTCACGGTAATATGGCTGTAGACAAGGTGCCTGGTTATTTCTGTTTCATTTTGCATCCAGTTCCTATTGTGACCTGTATACTAGATCTCCTGAAGTGAATGACTCAGCCTCTGAGAGACATATGCTTCTCTTGACATGGTTTCTGACTGGAAGGAGATCTCTTCATTTTCTTATATAAGATGAAGCCTTTCGGGGCCGGGAGTTTGGCCTAGTGGTTAAAGTGCTTGCCTAGCATGCATGAAGACCTGGGTTCGATTCCTCGGTACCACATACATAGAAAAAAAGCCGGAAGTGGTGCTGAGGCTCAAGTGGTAGAGCTCTAGCCTTGAGAAAACCCAAGGACGTGCTCAGGCCCTGAGCTCAAGCCCAGGACTGGCAAAAAAAGATGAAGCCTTTCCTATTATATGTCTTTGAAGTGTCATTTACCTGTCCTTTAAATGGTTTTTAGATATTTTTCTACTTATTTAATTACCTAACTTCTCTGCTTATACTTTAAATTTCATGAAAATCAGGCACATGTTGCCTGTTTTGTACAAGATTTTTGTTCTGTACAGATAAAGAAGATGCTCAATATACTTTAGTTTTGAAGGATGAACCAATGTATTCAATATTCTGCTGTAAATACTTCTGTGAATTGAAAATAATAAAAACATGATATCATGTAGAAAAATCCAGAAATAAAAGTTTCAAAAATTGTGAGAATGATTTTAAAGTTATATATTAGTTAGTAAAATTAAATTAACCCCTGTGATATAATATAATATATATATATATAGTTCATGTGCATTTTACATAGCAGACTTCACAGAAAATATTTTGTAATGTTTATTTGCTCACTAAGACATGATAGTCTAATTCAGTGTGAAGAAACCATAGAAACTTATCTCAAACTCAAGCAACATGATTGTAGACTGGCTTCATTATGATGTTTCCATCTTGTTACTGTTACTATCTATGTTACAGAAAGTGTCCTAATTTTAGCAATGGCATATGCTCTACAAAGATGAGTGACACCTATGTCACTGGGTCATACAGAGACATGACACAGTCCTTATTACCAAGAATCTCAGTAAAACATGACACATTATATTATATTTTGTATTTGGCTATATATGTGGTAGTGCATGTCTACACATGGCATTTAGTGACTAGACTTTTGCCTGTAAGCTGCAATTTACCAAGTCCCATCAATGATGTTAATCAGCAGATCTTAAAAGTTTGGCATGGAATGCATACTTGGCATTGTAGATATTAAGGGTTTTATAAATAATTACTGAATGTGATTGCCATTGAAATTTTACAGTGGTATATGAGGCAAGCTATTTTTAATCTATATGAACCCTCATATAGGTTAACATATTCATGAACAAGGTTAATCTGAGGCACAGTGGAAGTAAATTAAAATAAAATAATGAACAGTGTAAAATGTATATTAATAAATGCAACAACCAGAGCAGCAAAAGTTTTAATGCCTTTAGGAGGTGACTTAAGGGGCAAAATTCAAATTATCAATGTTGAACTATAGAAGTGGTAGTAAATGAACCTTGAAACAATTAGCCTGCCTCTGCTAGTTATAGGTAAAATTTGGCATGAATAATCACTGTCTTTAGAGAAGAATCATTTAAGTGTACAAAAGAGCTACATAAAAGAGAAGACAAGACTGAATGAGGAAGACAATAAAGAAGAGTCAACCCCATAGTTCTATACCTTTAATCCTAGTATTTTGGGAAACAGAGATCTTATGGAGATGATTGTGGTTTAAGAGAGGGAGACGGGGGAGGATGTAGTAGACTCCATAATCAAGGCAAGTTGCAGAAAGCTGGAGATATCATTGAACTGGTAGTGTCAGTTATTACAAGCATGCCAAACAAATGAAATACACTGAGGTCAAACCCTATTACTGATCAAATAAAGAAAGGAAAGGTGGTGGGTTAAATGGAAAAATAGGAGGTAAGGAAGGAAGGTAAAGGGATATAGTGACTGAATCATGGATAACTAAAGCTACATCCACCTGGAGTCTAGGATTACTCTTATTTGCAAAGAGTTTTGTTTTATGAGAATACTTATGCTAAGTTATGATAAAGTGCTTTTGGCTTTTAGTGGGTCCTACATACTGTGGCAGTGTCTTTCTCAAAAGAAATGGCCTAGGAATATATAAGAGAAGGCCATAGAGATGTAACCGTGGACAGAAATTGTTGTTTTATAATCCCAGTTAAACCAAGGATTATCAATAACCAACACGCAAGACATCCTGAAGTAAGTGGCTTGTCAATATTATGTTTCACACATGGCCTTAAAAACTCCATCCCTGAAACTTTAAGTCTCCTTTGAGGTGATGTGTTATGATCAGCCCTAGGAAATAGATGTAACAAAAAGAAAAGCCTATATATTCCTTATTTGTGTGCCACACACTTCAGCGCAAAAAAGATTGTTCCACTTTTATACCCTCAGCAAAACGATCCCAACTATGTAAGTAGAGCTCGGATCCCACTTGCTACAGATCTAATGAGTTGTGTTTGAAAAGGTAAAAGGTGATCCGTATCTCTTCATTTTACACTAACGAATGGGACACTTAAGAATTGGAAAAATGCATTTTAACATTGATATGAATTCATACTTATTTACCTGTATATGAAACAACTGGGAAAATAATAAATGAGAAGAAAAATGACAGATACTTTGAAAATCAGACTGGGAGAGTTAACACTTGAACATAAGGAAAAGAAGGTAGACTGGGAAAAGTGTACAATGGGAAAGTTAACTTCGGTATATGAGAAATGAGAAAGAATGCAGTAAAAAAAATTCTATGTCTATTCTACAAAATTTAGAAAGATGAGAGAAAGGGTATATTAAGAAGGGTGGTGAGAATGTTGACAGGGGTAAAGTCCACCACAATAAATTGCATTCATAAACTGTTTCCTAGAATGGCCACTTATTTGTACGATTGCTTAACGATAATAAAAGTAGGGCCAGGAGTGTGGCCCCGTGGTAGTGGATTCACCTAGCATGCACAAAGCCCTAGGTTCCATTTCTGGGAATGACATACACAGAGAAAGTCGGAAGTGGTGCTCTGGCTGAAGTGGCAGTGTTAGCCTTGAGCAAAAATGTGTCCAAGGACAGTGCACAAGCCCCGAGTTCAATACTCCGGACTGGCAAAAAATAAAATAAAATAAAATAAATTTTTAAGAGATAATAAAAGTATTTTTAAATCATTGCAAAAATATTTAGAAAAAAATCACCTTTCTGCTAAAATTTGTAGTATAAATCCAGAGAGGCATTGTAAAATATTTCTGACCAGAAAAATGTTCAGACTCTTATTTTCCAGACAGTATCTCAATTTCCAGTTACATAACATTTTTCTCTGTACAATATCCAAAGCACAAAGGAAAAAAGACAGGTGAGATATGGTTTTCTTATATCAAAAACTCATGGTACATAATAATGAAAACCAGTGCCTATTTGCCATGAAAGTAAGTAATACATGTACATGCAGCAAGAATAATAAATGTTAAAGCTTAAACTGAATAATGACATTGCTAGCTACAATGTTTCCACATTTGAACCATGCTTGGGCTTTATAGGAAAGACCATATTTATTATATAATAGACATTGCAAGCCAATATTAAGATGAGATTTCTGAAATGTCACTAAACAACCAAATTTACTACTATTTCCAGAAGAAAAATAAAAGCATCCAATCCAACAAGTGCAAAGTGTTAACAGGAAACCTCAATTGCAAACAATATTTTCTCCTTTAAATTTTGCATTACTGGACAAATAGCTTCAGAGATTTCAAAGCATAGGAAAAAATGGAAAGAAATATTGTTCACTATTTATTTAGAAGAACGTTATTTGACATATTTATAACTGGATTAGAAATTGATGACTTTAGATGTCTTCAATCTATAAAACTCCTTTTTTTGGTTCACAATCCTAGAAAGGAGAAACATTTTATCAAATATCAAACTATATCTTATTTGTCAGAAAAAACAATTGTCAGAGATAGATGACAGCTACTTCTAAACATGGTCCACAATTTTCCATCTTTTAAAAATTAAATGTATTTTAAGAATTATATCAAGATACTCAATTTCATAGATCCATGAAAATATAACAGGGCTCTATATCAAAATAATGACTGTATTTGTTTTTATAATAGTATACAACATGTCATCTTCTTCAGTATGATTCAGATTCTGGTGGTGAGAGAAGAGTTCTCAGAGGCAGCTTTGTGGGAAAAATGTTGCTTGCCAAGGCTGGATTTTGCTTCCTAATGAACACAAACTTAGGATGTCAAGACTTGTTGAATACATGGAATAATATGACATTTTCCTTTTTATAATAGACAAATATTAAAAATGGGTCAAAAATTGTATGTTACAATCTTAGTAAAGAAAAATATATAAGGAAATCTACTTTATTTGCATAGTAGTTTCTTTAAATATATTCTGTCAATACAATATATTGCATTCTGACAGTGGCTCCTGTGGCTAATCCTTTTTACTTCATAGGCCAAGAGTGTAAAGATGAAGCTTTGAGACCACTCCAGGCAGAAAGGACCATGAGTATAACAGAAGGACCTGAACATGATAGTGAGTGCCTAATATCTTACATATGGCTCATATAAATCCTGAAGCAAAGAAATAACATACTTCTTGCTTTATAGAGAAGAGAGGCTGCACAAAATTATATAATTTGTGATTTTGGAAGTAGAATAAGGTGTGTGTATATTTGTCAGGAGCTACAATGAAGGCTTGCCTAGTTCTCTAGAGTGCCAACTGGTTCTTACCGGCTTCTAAAATTCAGTGTGAATCAATTTCTCAAAATTGATCTCATTATAGTAACGCTAATTAGTTATTTCTCTGGATTATCCTGAGTAATTTATTCTACAATCTAATTCTGGCAGTTCACCATAAGGTTCTGCATATCAGTTTGTGGGCATCAGTCTTATTTTCTATTCAGTATAAAATGACTAGTTTCTGAAAATACTTGCTTGGTAACTACTTAATTCTAATATATTTTCCCAATGTGGTTCCAGTCAAGATACATATGCTATGCTTTACCTTGAATTTCTCATTCACTAATTCAAGGGTGGAGAACTGTAGTTGAGGACAAATATGACTGGCTGGCTGCTTATATTAGTATATATCCACATCCACTTGTGTACAAATCATCTGCTCTTGCTTTGGCCCTGTAATTAAGAATTTCAAGAGGTCATTGTGCCTTATATACCAAAAATATTTATGTTCTGACCCTTCATAAAAAAGTTTGGGGCCAGGAGCGTGGCTGAGTGATAGCATGCTTGACTAACATGCATGAAGGCCTGGGTTCAATTCCTCAGTACCATATACCAGGCTGTGGCTTAAGTGATGGAGTGCTAGCCTTGAGAAAGCTCAAAGATAGTGCCCAGGCCTAAGTTCAAGCACAAAAATGGCAAAAAATTAAAGTTAAAAAAATGATTTACCTCACCAAGTATTACACAGATGTCTAGTTGATCCCTTTGCCTATCTCCAGTTACTCTGCATACCTGGCAGGACCAGCCTCTATCTCCTATTCCATTGTGTTCACATTAGCTCCTAATGGGACTCATAGCTTCGAGAATGCTTGAGACAATAACGACCCAATTTATTGATTTGATAATGAAGGAAAGGAAGTATGGAGGAAAAAGCATCAGGATATTAAATGACATATTTTCCCCCTTGGGTGCTAAGAAGCAGCTTTGTTAAATTGAAAGGTCTTTTCTACACTGAATAATGAGCCTTTCAGAGCAGAAATGACATACACATCAAAAAATCCATTAACTAGCATGATTTCTTGAAGAAATCAGGTCTCAAATAAATGTGTTTAGCAAATAGAAATGAATAATCTAAATGGTCAAGACCAGAAACAAACTAGCTGAGAACTTAGTGGATATGAAAGGAAAAGAAAGTATGATCAGAAACTAGGTCAGCATATAAGCCAAGAGTCTATTATGAAAGTTTCAGTACGCTAAATTAAGGAATCTGATTTTATTATTTTACGTGATGGAGTGATTATTGAAAACTATTAACAAATAAGTTGATATTATGTTTGGTTTAGAAAGCTCAGTATTAAAATAAATAATAAAGTGCAAGAATTGGATAACATGGTATGTAGTGGGGGAGCAGAGGGCATGCTTTCTGAAAAAAAGAAATAATAGTTCATAGTTTACAAAAATGAATAAAATATATAAGTACATTTTATACCATATTCATTGCTAAATTTATTGATAAATCACAGCATAAGTAAAACATAGCTGAGTAGCAGAATCACTTTACTGGATGGTTTGGAAAAGAGTATATAATTCAGAATAATTGCATATTTCTCACCTAGGGATCATATTTCATCCATTCCAAGTTTCTGAAAACATCTCCTAGAACAATAATTATTGGCTTTATTGTTTTTAGTAGAGATAAAATATTCTCCACATGAGTAAGACTGATTGATCAAATTTTGTTTTACATTCAAAATTTCTTAACGGTCAAACTGATGACTTAATAATGGCAAAAAGACATGGACAATGACAATGACTGTATGAAAGATTAAGTTAATATCTACAGCTTTCTTCTAACCTAGAAAACAACTGATTTGCCTAATTATCCATACTATACTTTCACCTGAAAATCTTAAAACAATAGAAAAAGAATAATACAGAAGGAAAGCAGATTTGAAGTCACAGAGCTGAAAATAATTTCTTTATCACTAGACATCCTGTCTTGTTTTTGGCAAAAAAATCGAAACAAAAGAGTTACTTTCATATATTTCTGTTACAATCTTGTCATCTGTGGCAAGGTGACAAAATGTTATATTTCTGTATAAAATACAGGTAATGTAAAACCAGTGAAACCGAGTCTACACAGATACTTTAAAAACACATTAAATCTATTCAACTAGATTTTAGCATGCACCAAAATCCTAGTTTTCTTTGGAATTAGGAAATCTAAATCTGGGGCATGATTATAGATTTGAAGGTCCTTTAATTTGCCACCATGAATGAAAAGAAAGGATGTTCAGGGAAGGGTAGAAAATACTCTACCTCTAACCTTGTCTATCTGGGACCCTAAGGGGAAAAAAAACACCACACATAAATTAAGAATCCCTGGTGAACATAGACAGAAAGACCTAGGTTAGTGGACAATCCCTCATTACCTTGGCCAACATTGGAGAAGAAACACATTTTGTTGCTCATCATATCTTGAAAAGCTCTAACCAGTCACCATTTAAGAGGGAGCTAGTTTTCATTAGAAAATTTAGAATTCAAGTATCAACAAAAATGTTCATACTTCTGCTCATCTCTACTGTATTTGAAGCCCAGTGTGGTTACTTGTAGTCTGTGGAAAACTGGCTGTTCTCTGAATCACTAGTCTAATAATGAGATGGAATTTCCCTTTCAGTGCTTGTTGGATTCTGTTAAACTTTCTTCAGCATCATATTACTACCCTTCACCCATTGCTTATTATACAAAAACCACAAGATTATGTTTTTTCCCACTGAGATAAAATAAGAAAAACTAATATTACTTTTTATGAAGAAAATTTGATAAAAAAAACTTTACCTCCATATATAAATATATATATGTATATATACCACTATATATATATAAAGATAACACAATACAAACATAAACAAAATAATGTGTGTCCCCAGGCTTCAAACCAGATGAAAACCTTAGTGCTATAAAAAGACCGTTTTTGTCTTTGTAGTATTAAAATCTTGATATTATATGACATTACTAAGTTTATATTTGTGATTTAGGATATAGCTACATATTTATTTTGTAGAAAACTTTGATTATAATGAGATAGAAAACTAGATCACTAGATTATCTTTGCATGTATAGGTACAAAAAAGCAAAATACTACTCTTAACTCAGTTGTATTTTTTTATATTGTTCAGTTCTGGGGCATGTTTGGTAGTATTAGCTGGGAATCATCTCCAAGACTATTACACTTTTCTGGCTTCCAGCATTACTAATCTCAGACAACTATAATCCGATGCACCAGTCACACTGGTAATTACACACACTTAACTCTTTTACAAGACAAGATGTCATACACATAACTGGTTCTAACTGTAAAGCTTTTAGCCCCTACTTCAGTTACAACGTCTCTATTAAACTGCCTTATCATTTTTAATGACTTCAATAGTTAAAATGATTTCAGATTGTCCACTCAAACTGTTCACTTCTAAAATGAATTTGAAAGAAAAATTCAGAATCCCTAGAGCCCAATTAGATCATTGCTCTCAGAGTTACAATGATAGCTACATGAGAGAAATAAATGTAAATCATGTCTGTATTTCATGTAACATATATTTAAAACAATGATATGGCAGCACAAAATATGTTGAACCTTTAACGAAATATTGTACATTGTTTGTCCTATAAAAATTCTTCCATGGCTCCTGTATGTACTAGAGTTTTAGCTAGCAGAAATTAGGGCCAGACAAAAAATATTTTCAATAGTCACGTATGATATTTTACCACTGAATTATGCAGATAGAACTGAATGTTCACACTCATAGCTCAAAGGAAAGATTATATATCTGTTTGAACAGATGTTCAGAGTACAGAATGGAATAAAACAATATAATAAGTGAGCTTGGTTGGTTTAATGACTTACGGAGTGAATGGGAAGAAGGAATCAAGGAATTTTCCTCATTGCTGCCATCCAGTAAAAAGATAAAAGGAAAATGTGGGGAAACAAAGAGAAAAATCAACAGAATACTGTGACACAAATCTTTAGATAAGGCTAATCTTTAGATGTGATTAAAGAATCATCTATAAGCAGTGTGGCAGTTCCTCAAAAGACTAAACATAGAGCTCCCTTATGACCCAGCAATTCCACTACTTGGCATTTACTCAATCGTCCAGAAACAAGGACATACTAAATCCACCAGCACAACAATGTTCATTGCAGCACTATTTACCATAGAAAAGATATGGAATCAACCCAGATGCCCCTCAGTTGATGAGAGGATCAACAAGATGTGGTATTTATACACAATGGAATTCTATGCTGCTGTCAGAAAGAATGACATTGCCCCATTTGTAAGGAAATGGAAAGACTTAGAACAAATCATACTAAGTGAAGTAAGCAACACTCAAAGGAACATAGGCTCAATGGTTTCCCTCATTTGTCATAATCAGTAGAAACATTGGGCTCTCCTAGCAGAGATTTACAATAGAACAAAACCTAGATATATAAGTCCATATAATATGACACTAAATGAAATGACCTCCAGGATATAGAAACAAAAGCCATATAATGAGTGGCTGTTGTCCTTAATGTACTATGTTATCTCTCATCTCTTTTGCTATCCCTTGGTTATCTCATATTGTTATAGTATTTCACCTTGTTATCTGATATATTGTATATATGCTTATTTGGTTATTTGAAATAGGATAGGGAAGGGGGGCAAAGAAGATGAGGGGCTGGGATGGGGAGGGAAATTGATACCAAAACATGAGGAAGGATATCAATGTCTGTGAAGTAATGTACCTTCTATCTGGTATAATGAAACCTTTCTATTAATTATAATAAAAATATATGAAAAAAGAATCATCTATATAGATATGCATATGTACATGCATTCTTACATGTATCTGTGCATATAAGGCCTATCGGTACTCACATTGTTAAATATACATGTAACTGTGCAAAAAATACTGTGACTTGACCAGTAAATTTTAACACAAAACCATCACATTTTGCCTAGCAGGATGTTTCATGCTTGTAATCCTAGTTACTCAGGAGATGGAGATCTGATTATCTTGATTAGAAACCAGCCTAGGCAGGATAGTGCATGTAATACTATTCTCCAATAAACTACTAAGAAAAAATCTGAAAATGTGGCTGTAGCTCAAGTGTTAAAGTGCTAGCTTTGAGAAAAAATATTCTGAGGGACATCACCTAGGACCTGATTTCAAACCTTATGCCCGGAACACACACACACACACACACACACACACACACACACACACACATACACACACACACTCAAATATACAAATATATCACACACATACAAACACACAAATATATCATATTATAATTTATATTAACATTTTTACCTCATTTGTTATGGTATGTGGAAAAACTCTCTCAGGATGGCTGTATAAATGCCATACTAATTATCCAATCAGTAATTGATTTTGGTTCAGGTTAAGTGTTTTCATGAAGAAAAACCAGTCTTGAGGGAGGAAAAGTGGGAGACAATTAGGAAGGAGATAACAATATTTGATAAGAAATATCCTCATTTCCTTACTTACTTAATGACAACCCCTCTGTACATCACTTTTGCAATACAATAAAATTAAATTAAAAAAGAAAGGCCAGCCTTAAAGCATCTTCAATTAGAGAAAAGTCATACCAAGTATCAAATATCAAATTGAATAGTTTTACATTTGGTAGTTTGAATATATATTTTAAACACATGGATATGTTTTTTAATAAAAAGTCACTTTAAAGAATAAGAGTATGAAAATAAATCTAGGACAAAGAAAAGTACAGCAATAAAAGCATGGTCTTCATAGACAAAATGATTTGGATTAGACTTCTAAACTATCACCATCTACTATCTCAGCGGCTTAGATTATGTTAAATTTTACCTTGTTACCTAAAATTTTCCAACTGCAAAAGGATATGTGTATGCTATAAATATTTATAGAACTTTGAAAGAATATACAAAATTGAACAAATGTAAAAAACTAACACATAGGAGACTTTCAAATTATTATAATAATTAGTCACAAAGAAAATGATTTCTGATTTGACATAATTTTATATAAGACATTACATAACATTAACATAAAAAGAAAAACCTAATGAGCTTTCTCATATATAATTTGAAAATTTTGTTCATCTGTAGCTAAATTCAAAAGTACATTAGTACTATTGTTTTCCCAGATACTAAATGAATATACATCTCTGCATTATAAGAGAAAAACAATTTATCACAAGTTACCCTTAAGAAATTTCAGTGGGAAGGAAAAAATATTACATTGCAATCAAATATAATCTACATCTTTTCTTATAAAAAAGCACAGTTCTATACTACCATTATTGACAATGTCATTAAGTAAAATTAAGAGAAAAGTAAAGGTGCTTTTAAAAATGCAACTCTTTTTTGTTTGTAAGTTCTCAAAAGGAGAAAATGAAATTTATTGTCTGACATTTTTTTCTTCTTAAAGCACTCATGCAGTTGTTCTTATAGCAACTGAACTCTGAATTAATTTATCTGTCTCACATGAAGTATTATAATAGATTTAATCAAATCCATATGATTCATGAAAATCACTGCCTATGTATTAAAATTTGATCCATTACAATTCCCCCACCCTAATTATTAAAAAATTCCTGAAATGAGTTAGTGGATAAGTTAAACAATTAAAATCTATCATTTAAAAATCCAAAGCTGCTATTCATTAGCTTCAACAGCCATATATATTTATAAACATTTATAAACAGCCATTTATATTATAAAATGTAATATATAGAAAGATCTATGTACCTTATTTACTGCAAATATGTGTGGTTAATTCCTATATGGAATATTATATAAACACTTGGCATTCTAAACCACAATTTATGAGAAACAATTTTCTGGAATGAAATCCTGGAAATAATGAATATATATGAGCAAAAAATATTAATGTATTAAATGGACTCACATTTTAACTTATTTAATCTCAAAGTCATTGACACCAGTGCTAGTCACAAAAAATAATGTGCATGTAAGCTTCACTGTTTAAACTTCATAGTAGAGAACAAATGTTGGAGGGGGAAGATAACAAAGGAAGAGATTTTAAAGGGCTGTCAATGGAATTAGGCTATTCTTTTACACTGTTTATCCAAAAAGTAGCAGGTGACACTATATTGTTTTATTTTAAATTTTATTCTTTCATTTGTAAGTAGAGACAACACTTTATATGATCAAATAACTTTATTTGATCAGATTCACTTATCTTACACATAGATAATATCTAACTGAAATTGATAGTCTACCTGTCCAAAGTATATACTGAAGAACTTGTAACAGTTGTAGAAGGAAATGGACAAGTTTTCTTAAATCACCAACATACTGTTAGTGAAAATGGATTTGTTCTATTGTTCTGTTGCAGTAATTCAGTGAATAGAACAATATGCTGATTTACATTTAGCATAAAGATTTTAATGTTGGATTGGGAGTCACTCTTCAAAACAACCCCTAACTAACCACACTTCTGGTATTGACATTCTTTGTTATTGTAGTTGCTGTTGTTTGTGTCAGTCATGGGACTTGAACTCAGGACCTGGGCACTGTTTACTGCTGTTTACCAGTTTTCTGTGGTGAGAGATCCCAACTATCACTCATATCGCCCTGGTTCTCATATTTTCATGACTGATCTGTGAAATAACATTAATATATAAAGATGTCAGATTCTGGTGTAAGAGCAAATAATCTTTTCTTAAAAATTTAATTTCAGGGCCGGGAGTTTGGCCTAGTGGTAAAGTGCTTGCCTAGCATGCACGAAGACCCGGGTTCAATTCCTTGGTACCACGTACATAGAAAAAAGCTGGAAGTGGTGCTGAGGCTCAAGTGGTAGAGCTCTAGCCTTGAGAAAAGTCCAAAAGCTCAGGCCCTGAGCTCAAGCCCAGGAATGACAAAAAAAATTAATTTCAGTGGGGCTTGAACTCTGGATCTGGACTCTGTCAGCTCAAGGCTACCACTCTACCATTTGAGCCACAGTGCCACTTCCAGTTCTCTGGTTAATTGGAGATAAGGGTCTCACAGACATTTGGGCTGGCTTTGAACCAGTATCCTCAAATCTCAGTCTCTTGAGTAGCTAGGATTACAGGTGTGAGTCACTGGCACCTGGCTCATTCTTTTTGAAAATGTAACATGAAAGACACAATGCTACAAGCAACACTATGAAGTTACAGTTAGTGAGACATATATAACAACACCCATGCCCCATGCAAATCTTTCAGCTCCATTTGTAATTTCAGTTATTTGTAGTCCTGTCCAAACACTTGATTTTAATCCCATAAATATAACTGAAAATAAGGCTACATTCCTGCCTCTGAGAACTGTGAGAAAACATTTAATTTGATCAACATGGGCGTAAATTGATCAACATTGGTCACATTGCAACAGCTGAGTAATACATAACTAAATGTTAGTATTTTCATAATAATTTAAATTTCAGTAAAAATATAGAATGAGCTTGGTACCAGTGTTTCATATTTATAATCTTGAGAATATATATATATATATACACGCACATACACATACATATATTGCCATGTACTTATCATTACACATACAGACATCGTTGTTACAGCAAATGAATACATATACACACAACAATTACAAATGCTAATAAGGATGAAGGGGAAAATGAACTCTATTACATGCTTGCTAGAAATGTAAACTAGTACACTGGAAGACAGTGTGAAGATTCCTCACAAAACTAAACATGGAACTATCCTAAGAGCCAGTGATACCGCTCTTGTGCATGTATCCAGAAGATTACAAGTCAAGTGAGGATATTGTAAAGGTACCAGCAAATCTATGGTCATTGCTGCACTACTCACAGGAGCTATAATATAGCCCAGATAACACAGAATGAATAGATCAGAGGAATGTGGTGTATATGTATAGATAGATAGATATAGATATAGATATACATATGTATATGTGTGGGGGGGGGTGAATTTTCCTCCCTCATCCATTAGAAAAGAATATAATGTAATTTACAGGGAAATGGTTCAGTCAGACTCAGAGAAACAATAGTGTGTGTTTTCTCTCACGTATAAGCTAGATTTAAACTATAAATCCGCATGCTAACGTTTCAGAGCTCAATATAGAAGACGAATCCAAAGGTTTGACTCCCCTGTACAACTAATATACTATTTATCAATTTGTACAGCAGCAAGAGTAAACAAGTTTTGAGGGAGAATGTCAAAGCATGGTATGTGAATGGAAGAATAATGGGTGAGCCATTGCTGTCATTATATTCAATGAAAAATGCATTATGTAACTTGAAGATCCAAATAGTAGCAGGAAAATGAGGGAGAACAAAGGGAATGGTGACACTGACCAAGAACTATTGTAGTTATAGACTGACTGAATTATAACCCTTTTGCAAAACTGCTTAATAATATCATTAAATAAACTAGGTGCCAGTGGCTTATGCCTATAATTGTAGCATATTATACACACAATATGTACTCACTATATGTGATATATATGTATGTACATACATATATATCACATACTATATATATATATATATATACACACACATATATATGTACGTATAGACTGACACAATACCTAATGGGACATTGCTTAAAGGAAGGCTCAAAGATTTGTAAGAAGTGTTCATGATCAGAAAATCATAAAAATGATTAAAATCTAAATAAGGAGATACTACTAAACTCCAATCACAATGGCTATTATCAAAAGTACAGAAGTAGTTATATAAAGAAGTTGCCATTTAATAAGGCAGTTGAATGAAATGCTTGTTGATTACTATCACCCCTTTCAACATGCTCATCCATCCATCCATCCATCCATTCATCCCAACTCACCCCTTCCACTTTTAATAATTTTGTAGTATACACATTGAATTTGGACTGAATTTGCCCCACTTATCCTCTTCATTCATCTACCTTCTATGTATAGTTCTTATCTACTTATTGCTTTTTGTGATCCTGTGGATTGAACTCAAGGCCTGGATGCTGTTCCTGAGCTTCTTTTGCTCGAAGCCAGTACTCTACCAATTAAGCCACAATGGCACTTTCAGCTTTTTCTGAATAATTTATTGGAGATAAGAGTCTCATGGAAGGATCTCTAGGATATGGAAACAAGAGCTTTATATTGAGTAATTGTTGTTCTTAATGTACTTTGTTATTTCTCTTCTCTTTTTTTGCCCTTTGGTTAATTTCATATTGTTACCATATCTGATTTTGTTACCTGGTATATTGTATATATATTTGTTTACTTGAAATAAGAAAGGGAAGTGGGGAAAACAAGATGATTCGGAGGGGGTGTGGAAGAGAAATGGGGACAGAAATTGTGAGAAGTAATGCATCTACTACCTGGCAAATGTAACTGTAACCCCTCTAAATATTACCCTAGCAATAAAAAATAAAATTAAAAAAGTACAGAAGATAAAAATATGTGAATAGTGCCAAAATGTACTTTCCTTACTGCCTACTCTCACCAATGTATTGAAGTGACATTTTGATTAGTAGCACTGCCAAGATCTTCTCCTACACGAGGTATTGATCAAGTTTAAACTTCCTTGGTCAAGTATACATTAGACAAAAATACTTCCCTTAGGACCTTTTGTACTGACAAAATTTTCCCATTCTTCTCACAAGTCCTAGCTGCCAATAAATCATCTTCTCATGTTTTGTTCTAAGTGTCTCTATGTAAAGCTAATTGCTCTTAGAATCAAGTGGGGTCTTAATCAACTCTCTCCTGTCCAACAATTCTTAGTATGTGTATGTGTGTCACACGCACATTTCGAGATCCTTATATGCACATTCATATTGTAAAACTAGGATCAGGGACTAAACTATTAAAGGATATTCATGCTGTTTGTTCAATTTTCTGGATAATTACTACTTATTAATAGGCACTGAAAGGAATTGTCTCTATGTTAAAAAAAGCTGGAAGAATATATTACTAAAAGTTAAACAAGAAAAGAAATTCTGGATGAAATATTAATTGGCCCTTTCTCAAAATTATAATTTAGCAAGAAAATAAAATTTGAAGAACAACAAACCAAAATAGTGGTAAAACATCTCACAAAAACACAATAGATCACAGTGTCCTGGACTACCGCCCAAGGCATGTCATAACTGAAGTGTTTGCAAAGACAGTTTCTGAAATAGATGTGCAAAGATTAAAAAAATAAAATAATAAAGGCTCTCTGCTAGAATACGTTTACTGTCATCAAAGAAGAACCTAAGCAGGTAATCTGCATAATTTTGTCTCTCAGCAAACTACGACCTATCCTACATAGTTCCTACCTTACACTCTGAGACAAACCTGATCTGGAAAAAAAAAATATTCTTCCTTCTTTGTTCTAGCAACAGAAGAGAAAACAAAGCTGAATGTCAACTCCTCAAAAAGCAGTAGGAAGACTAATCCAACTAATAGCTCCAACTATTTAAGGTTAGTAAAATATACTTAAGATTTCTTTCAATGTACAATAGAAAACCTTCTACTAGTTTTAATTATGAAATCGGCCATTTGGTGTGGTCAAGGAACAAAACTGCAGTGAGGATTTCAGCAGTAACTGACACACTTGATTTTCCCCTCACTAAATGTACTAATTCTGAGAGACATTGATCACCTGCTTTTATAACAGTTTTTTTTTTGGGGGGGG
Organism: Megascapheus bottae; assembly: GCF_031878675.1. Lineage (NCBI taxonomy): Eukaryota > Metazoa > Chordata > Mammalia > Rodentia > Geomyidae > Megascapheus > Megascapheus bottae. The sequence continues at coordinate 45,634,526 of NC_143520.1, read as the reverse complement.
GGATTGTTGCTTTTTTTTTTTGAGGTCATAGATGGTAAAGTATTTATCCTGCCTTGTTCAACTCACTGGGAAAGTCTGCCTGAATATATGCATAGCTTGGTTCTGTTATCCCCACTAATTAACAATCAAATGTAAGAAATTGGTAAATTATGTAACATTACTTTAAATGACAGCCATCTTTTTTCTCCCAGTCCTGGGGCTTGAACTCAGGGCCTGAGCACTATCCTTGGGCTATTTCAAGGATAGAGCTATATCACTTGAGCCACAGCATCACTTGTATCATTTTCTATGTATGTGGTACTGAGGAATCAAACCTGGGTCTTTGTGCATGCTAAGCAAGCACTCTACCACTAGGCTAAACTCCCAGCCAACAGCCATCTTCTTTCCATTGTTCACTATCAAATTGTAGATTAGGTGGGAATTAGAAATACAAACCTCATGATCTATTGTAGAATGCAATTACAGAAAATAAATCTCCTTTAGTTGTGAATGCTATGTACTAGTCTATGACCTTCATTATTTATAAAATGTTTCTTTCAGCTGGCTATGTTGAATTACACAAATAATATGTTAGCAGATGTTGGGCAGTATTGTGAGACATGTAAATAGGAAGTATCGTTCAACTAAAGTCATAGGCTGCTCTCTACAATTACAATTTTGTGATAAAAAAAATCCTGATGCATGTCAGATATCTAAGTACTATAAAGATTTAAAGCAGGGTGCTGGTGGCACACTCCTGTAATCAGGAGCTCAGAAACACTGGTTTGCAGCCAGTCCAGGCAGAAAATCTGTGAGACTGTTATCTACAATCAACAACAACAAAACAACAAAAAATCCAGAAACCAAAAGTAGAGTTGTGATTTGATTATGAGAGCCCTCAGCTTGAGCAAAAAAACCTCAGGGACAACACCCAAAACCCTGATTTCAACCCGACGATAAAAGGATGGGGAGATTAAATGGAATCACTCATAATTTAAGCTTTCATAGGGAAAAAAAAACACATGTTTTCTTTGTAGCCTATGGGTCATAAGCCAAAAAATTACATTCTAGGACAGCAGAAATGTGTATGTCACTGTCATTTGGAACTCTGTTTTACATATCAGTAAACTTTACCTTTTATTTTTTCCACTCAAGGTTGGTGCTCTGCCTTTAGTTATTTAATCTAACTTATTGACCATTACTAAAAGTCTACTATGTGAATAAAATTGTAAACTTCTAGCAGGCCTATATGCAAATTTAGATTTAATCCAAATTTTTATCTTGAATATATGCTTATATAAACTATGTCAGAAAAGTAGTCAGCTAGTAGGTACCAGTCACATAACAGACCACCTGCTAAGCAAGAATTATACACTCAGTTCAGACCTCCACAACTACCCAAAGAAATAAATAAACAGGAATATTAATTTTAGTAATAAATATATGTTAAATTAATAGACAGATAAAGAAGAATATTCTAGTGAACTTAATAAAAATCTTCTAATAGATCTCAGATGCTAGGCATCATCATCCTTTAAAATGTTATCTTTCTTACATCAGACATTTGAAATTGCTGCATTTATTTGCTGAAAATAAAGATTACTGGGTGAAAGGGTATTCGAAAGCTGACTACCAGGATGCTTACATTTGAGATTTGTTGTTCAAATGGAAGAAAATCCTTGATACTTCTGTCTGCAAATAACCAGTGTAAAACTGGAAGTAAGAAGTATGAAATAAGAGCACCAGTCATGAACAAAAAAAGCCAAGTAAGGAAGTCATGGTATTACCTCCACATACCCTCACACACCCTCACAACTTATTCAAAAGGAACTATATTTTTTATAGTAACTGGAAAAACATAAATCAAAGTAGAAATAAAGTTAGAAAAGCCACTAGTAATTTTGCTTTTTGTCTGACACTAGGATATGAAAAGATTTCAATTATATTCCACCTAAACACTACACAATAATAAATGCATGACATACATACGCAAGTACAGCTACTTAAGAGCATGGTGTTCAATCAGTATCTGCAGGTGATTAGTAAAAAGGATTTCCATAAATAACAAAACTCACAGAAAAGTGCAGTATTTATACATAGTTTTGCTAATATCAAAATGAGTCCAAGTCTTCAGTACAGTATACAATGGTATACGAACAAGTGGTACACAGTTCTGTTCAGGGAAAAGTGATAAATGACGGTATGTTTTTTAGATGTAATTTCATTATGTTCAGTTCATAATTTGTTGAATATGAATGCAGAACCTGAGGTTATGCAATTTCCATTACTCACTTATACGGTTCTGTTTCTGGTAAAGAAGAGCCCAAAATAAATCCCACAACATAAGATTAACTTAGCATGACTGAATACCAGAAATTGCTCAGCATTCAAAAATCTACCACTATAATTCACCACAGGGACTTAATGTACAATAAAATATGCAAATATCAATAAATGCACAGAAAAGATAAAGACTTTCTTAACCTGATATAGGATATCTATGAAAACTCTGCAATCAATTTTATATGTAATGTTACATTATTGAATGATTTCTTCTATAGTTTTCTTCCCAAATATCACTTTATCAAGTGTTTTGTCTTATGCCACTTGTTTCAAAATTCACATTCTCTCAAACTCTAGCAAATCAATTTGAACGTCACTTAAAATAGCAGAAAAGTGACAATGAAGTCATGATACAAAATATTCAACTCGAAATGAACACTGGTATTAATGAAATACATAAATACATTAAAAATTAATTCTAAAAAATAGATTCATAAGCCCAACTGATTAAAAAAGAATAAAAAATCCACATTAGAAATGAAAGGTAATGTATTTTATGTGTTTATGTACAAAGTGTAGGGAAATGTAACAATTATATATACCAACTGCACAGAAGGCCAAGATTTGAGTTCCAAAGCCAGCCAGCAGAGGAGTCCATGAGAGTCTTAGCTCAAAATAGCCACCAAAGGGCCCAGGAGTTTGGCCTAGTGGTAGAGTGCTCGCCTAGCATGCACGAAGACCCAGGTTCAATATCTCGGTACCACATACATAGCAAAAAAAAGCCAGAAGTGGTGCTGAGGCTCAAGTGGTAGAGTGCTAGCCTTGAGAAAGTCCAAGGACAGTGCTCAGGCCATGAGCTCAAGCCCAGGACTGGTTAAAAAAAACAAAAACAAAAACAAAAAAAAACAAAAACAAATAGCCACCAAAAAGCCAGAAATAGAGCACACCATCCTTGATCAAAAGGCAGAGGGACAGTACTTAGACCATAAGTTCAAATCCTATTACTTGCTTAACAAATGTTCTGTAAATTTATAGCCCAAAACAGGGTAAATTATGTCTAAGTAAAATTTTAAATTATTTAATATTCTAAATATATTTCCAAAGAAACTGGTATATTATCAATTTAAAAATTGTGCAATCATATGGCTTTACTGCTGCATTTTATCAAAGAAACAGTAACTGCACTATTTTAAATTTTCTGAAGAAGTATGTTAAAGCATGTTAATATTAATATTTAGCATAGTCAAGAAAAACATGAATGGTTTTCCTGTATTTTATAAATTTTGCATACATTTATTATCCTACCTCATTAAATGTACAATAAGTTTCTTCTTGAATGAACCAATCTCTTATTGTATTATAAAAATTAGAACTTCAAGAGTACCTAGTCGTTCACTTATATTACTATCTAATAAGTATAAGGCCTTAAGAAAAAATTCTCAGTTAAAATAACCCCCAATTCCAGTCTTTATTAAAAGTTAATATTTCAAAACAAGCCATAGATTGGGAATCACAGATAACATACAAGATTTTAGTATAGAATTATATGGTTAAGTTCAGTACACAATGTCTTATCTAACATATAGATTGACCAGAAGTAATGTCTCAGAGATAAACTTCTTATAGCTATGTTGTAGGAGAAATATCAAAAAATACTTAAAGCTATAAAAACTACAGGGAAATTAGCACGTTTGATCATGCAAACTTCAAACATTATTAGGTATTGAATCAAGTTCATATATATTCTGGGGGAAGAAAGAAGAAAATAAAAAAAGAGAATGAATTTTGCTTAATACCACAGAAGTTTTTGTGACAGCACAGAAAAACTCAAGAACAGCTGATGATCAATGGAGGGATACAGGACAGACAGAGAGACTATCTTTGTTCGTGAGAACTCGAGTCTTCATGCATGCTAAGCAAGCACTCTACCACTAAGCCAAACTCCTGGCCCCACTCTATTCATTTTTTATCCTGCTATTACTTAACAAGTTCTCTATTTGTGAGAGACAGGCTGGAGGCCTGTCAGTGTTTGACAAGAAATGTACTCACTATATTCCATATGTAACTGTATCCCCTCTGCATATCACCTTGACAATAAAATGAAATTTTAAATTCGACAGTAAAAATGTCAGTTTACTAAGGCTAGTAGGTGAATGAATACTAATCTAGATTAATAAAAGCAGCTTTATTTTTTATACTCCCCCAGTTAATAAACTTATTTCTGTTGTATGGGGTTCATTTCATTGGACAATGGGTTCCTTGTTCAGATTTTGAGAGATTCCTGCTAGTCATTATTCTTCCACTCATTCTTGGAAAGGACAATGTTTCCTGTGTAAGAACTGGCAAGGCATATGCATTCACATAGCAAATATCTATTAGAAGTATCATATGCCAGGCAGTTGATTCAGACCATAGGAATACAACCATTACCAAAGCCAATAATAACAAAAAAACCTGACAGCAATTTGAGTTTCAGAAAAAAGCTTATATTCTCTTGAGCAAGGACAAAAGGAGTAAATAATCAAATGGCACAGTAAAATTGGAAAGCTATGACACTGATCAAGATGACTGTACTCAAACTGACACGTTGAAATGACAACCTTCCATGAAACTGCTTAAACATTTTAGGGGGAAAAAAAGGAAAAGCTACATGAAATCAAAGTATTATGGTTTGTATTATGATTTTGAATAAAGCTATTAGGTACTGTCTCAATATGTAAATGCCCTGTAAACAAAGACTTAAAACATTAACCCATGTTCTAAGGCACCACCTAAAAGTCTTTGGGGGAACAACAAGGAGAACAAGAGCAGGGAGAAGAAAAAAGAGAAGGTCAGGAATATATTGGTTTTGTGGGTGATCAAATTGGATAATAAATAAAAACAATGTCAAAGCAATAGACCTCTGTCAGGTATTATTTGCAATGATGATCATAATATAAATGATTGCTTTTCAATCATGCAGTAATTTATGTGTGCTATTCTTTATATATCAAAGTAAAATTCCATTTGCAATTTTAACCAGAAAATTGGCGTCTTCTCACAATTGTTTTCAATAAATAATGCTGGTTTCTGATAGAATAAGATGTCAGAGTAAGATTTTCTTCCTCAAATTCTGTGAATGAAAATAGGATGACACTTAAAGGAGTGACTATGATTTGGAAAAGCAAAGTGATTGATGAATAGCACGTAGAACCACACAAAGAAGAATAAAACAGCTGATGACAGTGTCAAAAGAGATAAGCAATAGATACATTGCCTCATCTCTTTTAGTGAGGGAAGGAGAAAACAAGGTAAGTCAGCATTTTCCTTGACAGAAGAACAGGAGATTTAGCTGTGGGACAAAACTTTGTCTCAAACAAACATCAAACCCTGGTTTGAGGCATTGGGGAGTCAGCAAGGGAGCCTTTCACTATCCCTATCTCAGAGATTGACAGTGAGACGTGATTTGTAGGAGACCTGCTTAAGACAGAGTTCTGAGGCTTTCAGAATTAATTAGCACTTTACAATCTGCCAGTGCCCAAGTGAGTTCTGAGTCTGAGACACAATTAGGGCCTAGGAAACAAAGACGCAATTGGTGCTTAGTGTGATTTATAGGACTCAGCAGGTGTCCATGTAGATGTCTGCCATCAGACATTGAGATGAAGAGCCGACTTATACTTCAGATACAGCTACTTTATAATCCTAGACCCACCCTTCTCTTTTTAAAGCATACGGAAGTCCTAGCTTTTGATGGTTGAAAGCTTGTTACTGAGAAATAAATTTATATGGATTATTGGTTACCAAGTATAAGTGTGGTAAACTTTAGCTCCATCTAGCAACTTCATTTTCTGAAATCATTAAAAGAAATAGAGAAGTTTCTGGTAGATAGCCCAGAGTATAGAATGATTGGCTTACATTGACTGATTGCAGGGAACTTGTGGGGAGACAGCCTTTGAGACTGACCCATAACCAGAAAGTTTCAAGTATGTTTGTGTCACTTACCAAAGGCTGCAAAGAGGTGGCTGAGACATAAAAAGCAGAGACATCTGCATGAAGGATCATATGATGAACATATCATTAGGAACCTGAAGGTGTGAGCATGGCAGCAATTTATAGACTAACTTTCACTGGCTAGGAGAGAATTAAACTGTAGATGGTATTGACAATAAACAATTAGGCGTTCCATCTGAGATCTGCCTGAAGTCCAGAGTTTTCCTCGAAACTGTATACTAACTAATGGCGGAGACAGGCCACTCACCCAGACGTAAATCATGTGATCTCCATTGTCTCCAGCAGGTCTCACCCTTGCATATACAGATAAAATAAAACAGGACAAGGAAACTGGCCAGTATTTAGAAGAAGAAATATAAATGGTTAGTAGATACATGAGGAAATGCTCAACATTCTTGGAAATTCAAGCCGAAATTTATTCTAAGATTCCAGTTTTCAGAAGAATGTTAATCATTAAGATAACGAACAAGAAGTGGTGTTGAGGATTTAAGAGGAAAGATTCCCTCCTACAGAGCTGAGAGGGAAGGTAAACTCATGCTGTTATCATGGAAATCAGGATAGAGGTTTTTCAAAAACCTGAGAATATAGCTACCTGTAAACCTTGTAATAATCACTGTTGAATATGTATCTGAAGGGCTGTAAGTCATCATTTAAAAGAGGTATCTGAATAGAAATGCTTATTCCAATTCTGTTCCGAGTTATAGAATTGTGTATCAGCCTAGGATCCAACAAGTTATTAAGGAAGATGAATTACATGGAATATTACATGGCCATAAAAAATGGTGTCATGTAATTAGCAGGAAAGAAAGATGGGCTTGGAGAATGTTACGTAAAATGAGATAAATCCAGCTCAAAAATCCACATCTTATATGGTGGTTCGTCAAAAGGCTAAACATAGAGCTCCCCTATGACCCAACCATTCCACTACTTGGCATTTACCCAGTCCAGAAACAAGAATATACTAAAGCCACTAGCACAACGATGTTCATTGCAGCACTATTTACCATAGCAAATATATAGAACCAACCCAGATGCCCCTCCAGTAGATGACTGGACAAACAAGATGTGGTCCTTATACACAATGGAATTCTATGCTGTCATTAGAACAAATGACATCACCCCATATGTAAGGAAATGGAAAGACATGGAAAAAATCATATTAAATGGAGTAAGCCAGACCCAAAGGAACATAGGCTCAATAGTTTCCCTCATTTGTAATAATTAGTACAAATCTTGGACTATCCTAGAAGAGGATTACAATAGCTCAAAACCTAGACACATAAGGCCATATAGGATGAAGCTAAATGAAAAGACCTCCAGGATATGGAAACAACAGCTATGTAATGAGTGAATACTGCATTATGTGAATAATGCATTATGTTATTTTCCATTTCTTTTGTTGTCCCTTGGTTAATCTCATATTGTTATAATATCTGACTTTGTTACCTGGCATATATATGTATATTTGTTTCTTTGAAATAGGAAAGAGAAGGGGGAAAACAAGATGAGGGGGAGGGGTTGGAAGGAGGGAAATGGGGAAAAAAACATGAGAAGAGGTATCAATGTGTGTGAAGTAATGCTCATTCTACCTGGCAAATACACTGTAACCCCTCTATTAATTACAATAAAAAAAGAAAAAAGAATCCACATCTTTTGTGTTTCACACACTTGTGGTATGATCACTATATATACTAATTTATGTGAATCTATGTACATAAATTCATATACACACATGTATCACATAGACATGATTCTAACTATGAAACTATGAATATGGATGAGAGGAATAAAAGAAGAAGATAAGATGTAAGTAATTTCCATACTCGATGCAACTCTCCATGAAGGTGATGTAAGAAATATTAATGAAAACTGTCAACAGGGTATTGCACTGGGGAACAGAAAGCAAAGAGAATGTTACTTTAGCTAAAATATAATAAGCATAATATATACAACATATATATATATACATATAAATACTGATAAAGATATATACTTATATATACCTAAATATATATGCATATATATCATTTATATATATATTACATTGATATGCAGCATATATATATATATATATCTCCATATATGACCATACAGGATAACCGTAGTGTACCACCTAGTATAATCAAGAGATAATTTTTTAAGAAGAGAAATGACAAGATGGTAAAACAGGTTCCTTTGGAATGCACCAGGTACTTTGATATGAGGATGAATAGAATTGTAATTTGTTTTAATCTACTTCATGTGAATAGATGAGAATACAACAATGAAAGCTGGTAAAGTTGTTGTAAGAGCAGGATGTGGTGTAAGGGAGAATGATAGAGTGAGGTTGGTCAGGATGCATTGAGATATATTGTGTGCATTTGTGGAAATGTCACAGTGAGGCCTCCCTTGTAGAATTTGTAGAACTTATGTATGCTAATAAAATAATAAAATAATAATAATGTCAGCTCCTTCTCCCATTTGAAATCATTATCTATAGTGTTTTACAAGCTAGACATATGGGCCTGCTTTTAAGGATGAGTAAAATTAAAATATACTCCTTTTCATTAAAGCATTCAAAGACTTAACAAGATGGCATAACATTCACTTCTATTTATCAGAGGAAAATCATGCTGAACAGAATTACTTTGCTCTCTGAAGCCTCTCAGCTCTTTTGAATTTTGCACAGAGAAAAGCCTATCAGAAGTATTAATCACTCTGGAAAAGCATGTTGCAGAGAGATCTGTTGGAGTATACTAAATTCCTTTTTTTTGCAGAGTAAATGAGAGAATCACATTTTGCCTGTTTAAGCTGAGCCATTTGCATTTCAATTGACATCATTCTTTAAGTTTTAGATTTCTCAGCTTAGCTCTCACAGGAAAGTGGCTTCCTAACTGAATTCTGTTGTTTTTAAATTTACTTACCAGTCAAGAGGCTACTAAGTAAGAAGACCACTCAAAGAGATTATTTGATTACTTTCAACTGCTGTATGGACACATTTACATGGCAAAAGTGCACGGTGTTGAAGCACAGAAAAGAGAAATACTATCTCCTACAATGTTACTGAACTACTTGGTAGATTCTAACAAGATAGAACTATGAAAAACTTAATCATCACTGTCTACCATCACCTCTGAATTCATTTACAGAAGAAATAAGAATATTGAAAGAAACAAGCCTACTATGAACACATTTCTAAAGCTAGTCATTGGGATAACCAGCAATATAAATCAATTAGAAAATCTGAGTAAAAAGCAAACATTCAATCCTGTCTCTAAAACTACAGGCTATAAGAACAGAACAGCATTTAAGTAGTAGCCCTCCCTGTGCCCTCATTTCACAGATGGAAACACTGAACCCCAAGACATAGGGCAGTTTGTGGTGGTTTATAGGAAGAATCTATGGCAGAATCACATCCCCAAGCAAGATTTCTGGTTTCTACAGTATATTGACAATGTTGAGTATCTTCTATAACTCAACTGTCCAAGAGTCAATAAATGTGAATTAACTACTGAGACAGAGAGAAGGGGGAAGGAACCAGGAGAGAGTATACTGTGTAATGTGGGGAATGGAAAATGTATTATTGTTGTAATGTATTGTAATGGAATTGTGGAAGTTAGGGAGTGCAGTTTAGAGCCCTTCCCTCTCCCCTGCTTCCCTCTGTCATTGTTTACTCCCCTTCCCCCCTGCTTCCCTCTGCCTTTGTTTACCCAGACCTAACATCTTTCCCCTGGCTTCCCTTCCCTCAGTCACTGTTTACACAGACTTAACACTCTATCTCCTGCCATTTGTTCACCAGGGCTGCATCTTGAGACCTCCTGGAACCTATTGCCAGATACATCTTGACTATAGATAAAGAAGTATGAGATTTATAGTGTGAACCCCCCAGCATGTTTGCTGCTTTTCTTTAAAAACCACCTGCTTTTTCAGGCCAGGGCTGCACTCTGTACTCTGAGATCCAGACCTTGAGGTGTAGTCCTGTGTCTTCAGCTCCTTCCCTGCTCTGAGTGGTCTCATAGTTTATCCACTTCTGGACCCCATTATAAGAGAGGCGGGGAGGTGGAAGAGAAAGAAAAATAGTAGTTATTTTTTGAGCTTTCTTACCTTAAGCAGACTTCTTTTTAACACTAATCAGATTGTGTTAAAATCACTTGTTTCCTAGGCCTATCTGCTTAACTAATTCCTTTGCTTAATAATTTTTGAGATCAGTTAATATTACGTATTACCAGGGATCTGAGTTGGACCTGCTAATCATCTCCAATGAATGATTTCATTTTAAATTTTACCAAAGCAATTCTGATGTATACTAGGATTCAGGATTTGTTTGAAAGAACACAGTTCCTATAAAATAGGAACCATTACTTTATCTTGCAACTTACTGTCCAATATGAAGTAGACCTTAGTATTTTGTCAATGAATGGAGAAATGAATTGGTCCAATATCAAGCAAAAGCTCAGAGCCATAGGAAGTATTTAGAAAATACTTACGAAATTAAAATTTTAAAACTAATAAACCTGAAAAACTGGAGGGAATGCTAAAGGTCACTTAATTCAATGAGTCTATAATGAGTTGAAGATGACAAGGCAAGGTCAAACAGCTCCCCAATGACACACAACTGGAGAAGGTAACTAGGAATTCGGTTGCCTGTTTCTAGTTATTTAACTAGAAAGAGGAAATTGAAATTAACTAGGGGAGGCCAGTATAGACATATCTTCAACATTTAGAAACAATTTACAAACTTTTCCTAGGGTCAGCTTTGAATGAAAAACCTAGGAATTTCAGGATTCCACCTATCTAGGATTACAGATGTGAGCCACCATGATTGACTGGAACATATGTATTTTTTTACATTATAATTTAAAAGGCCTAGTCAATCAAAACTGATCAACCTCTCTTTATTTTTGTACGTTTTGGGGTTTGAACTCTGGGCTTGGGAGCTGTCCCTGAGCTCTTCAATTCAAGGCTAGTGATCTACCACTTTGAGCCACAGCACCATTTCCAGTTTTCTGGTGGCTAATTGGATGTAAAGAGTCTCACTGACTTTCATGCCTGGGCAGGCAATCCTTAGATCTCAGCCTCCTAAGTAGCTGATTACAATCATGAACTACAGATGTCCAAACAGGGCAATATTGCTAATAAATATTTTTTCCAGAGAAGGCATGCAAATAACCAGCAATTCTATGAAAAGGGACCCAATGCCATTAATCTTTAGGGAAATATAATTTAAAATCTAGATAAACTCACAAGAAGAACAACCTCACATTTACAAGGACAACTTTGTGAACTAAAGAGAATAAGGGAAAGGAAAATGCTTACAAGGATGAACATAATGTAAAATTACTCAGCTGCTGTAAATATTATTTTTGTGCAATGTAATACTACTACCACCAATTAAATTCCAAATGCAAAAGTCTTGAAAAACTACTATTTGAAAAATTACATAGGTACACACCTGGTTAACATCACTATTCACAAGAGTCAGAATATTCCCAAATGTTCATTTATGGCCAAATAAACAAAATCTGTTTCATGTACGCAATTAATTCAACCACTGGAACATGAAATACATGCCAGTGTGGATGTTCATCAAAAACAAAATGGCTATGTGAAAGCAGTTAGAATCAGCTAACAAAAGAAAAATGGATACACCAGAAACTACCTTGGTAGTTGTTATGGCTGACAATGGGAAAGGCAGAATAAGGTTGTTAATAGAAGTTGTGCATAAATAATTAATAGAAGGGCCAGGAGTTTGGCTTAGTGATAGAGTACTTGCCTAGCACACATGAAGACCCCGCTTTAATTCCTCAGTACCACATATGTAGAAGTCTGAAATGTTGCTGCGGCTATAGAGGACTAGCCTTGATAAAGGTAAAGGACATTGTTCAGGCCCTGAGTTCAAGCCTGAGGATTGGCAAAAAACTAATTAATGGAAGTATTGTATAAGTAGATAAAGACTTGACTATAGGATGTTGTAAATACATATACCAACTGCCATGGAATTTTATCTCAATAATAACAGTATAAGAAGCACTCTTCCCCTTCAGTGTGGCATTTCTCAACCAAGGTTCTACAGGTCTGTTTTCATGGGTTCATTTTATACACACATGCAGGGACTTATGCACATAGGCACAGACACATTTCTTTTTAGAAGATATTTATAGACTTAAATGTGAGAAAGGCTAACCTAAATCTTCCTTATGTAAGGCATGCATGCATATACTTACTATGACATTTCAAATAGTATTTTATGCACTGTAGCAACAGGAATTTTCAGCACCATAAGGCTCTTACCACCCTAGAGCTCTTTTCTCAGCTCACAGAGTGCCTTCTAATGAGATTCTGCAGCCAAGAGTGGAAGAAAGTAGCAAGTACACCTGCTCATGCCACATTTCAGTGTTTAATCCTAAAGGGGCAGATGATGTCTATAGATTTCTTGGTATTCCAAAGGGAATAGAATGACAAGAACTAACATTTTTCCAACAATGTCTGTTGACTAGGAATAGCTCCTGATCCTGACAGCAAAGAAAACACACACACACACACACACACACACACACACACACAGAAACCATACCACTTAAAAATGTTCACTAGAACAAGACAAATGTCATTAGCTACTGTAGCTTAGTACATGCTGTCACGTAGCAGTCATGGTTCCTTAGCTAATGTGTCACATAAACCCAAATTCTATTGTTTCTCTTAGCATTTCAACCATGGTAACCCATTGCTTTAACATGAAAAGCGTCATGTTCCTCCTAAAAAAAAAAATGCTTTGTGGTTGTGTTATTCTTGTTCTCAGAACTGTTTAGTAATCTGATCTCACTTTTTATGCTCCAGAAGCAATTCTTAGTGAATATAATTATTGACCAACCAGTTTCAGAACAACACGAAGTTGTTTCATTAATTTGCCCCATGTAGGCAAGCCCTCTGTGTCACCTCTTGCTTCTCTCCATGAAAGGAATTGAGGTCACAGCTTCCCTTCAGCCTTTTTAATATCACACTTCCTCAACACATGTCCCTGTGCCTTTATAATTGCTGGGCCCCAGGTAAAAGCTGCACCATATTTGTTCATTCTGAAGAACTGTGCTTGTCTTGCAAGATCTTCTATCAGTGTCATCTTTTATTTTTTTTATTTATTTTTTTTATTGTAATTAGTAAAAGGATTACATGATATTTGCCAGATAGAAGGTGCATTAATTCACATACATTGATACCCTTTCACATGTCTTGGTACCCGTTTCCCTCCCCCCCCACACCCCATACCCGTCTTGGTTTTCCCCCGTTCCCTATCAAATTTCAAATATCCAAATACAAATAAGTTCAATGTATCAGATAACAAAGTGAGATACTATACCAATATGAGTAAAGCAGATATCGAAAAGTTAATGTTTCAAAAAAAATTCCCATCTTCTTACATTTGCATATTTAGGCGGTTTAGATCACCCAAATTTGCTATAATAATACAATTAAAATGATTAAGGTAAAGTTGTTATTTTCAGAGAGCTCAAACTATGAAAATATAACTATGAATAAATATGCATGACTTTTTTTCTAAAAAACTATTAGCTAAAATACCAAAAATAAACATTTTGTAATTTCTCTATGTATCTTTTCAACAAAACTGCCAGCTGAACTCAGAGCATTACACTTGCTTGGCATTTGTTCTACTAGGTTGAAAAATACATCTTCAAATTTTTATTTTTAAGATACTCTCTCACCTATTAGTCAGGACCATTGTCAGACTATAACCTTCCCTTCTATAGCTTCCTTCATAGCCAGGATGTATGCCAGTGACTAGCAGCACATCCAGTTTAACATGGAATATTCCTAATGTTTTGTTGAAGTCTCAATAAACCATGATCTTTAATCTCTACTTCCCGAGTAGCTGAGTTACAAGCATGTTCCATCATGCCTGGCCTTGATTATTCTTATGTGAGCACACACACACACACACACACACACACACACACACACTGTTTTTAAAATATTTATATTTATGTAACAGTCAAAGCAGCTAGCATAGGACAACAAACCCATTTGCATGTCTGTTACTCACAATGTAATTGTATTTATTCAACCCAAGAAGCAAAATTCTAAATCCAATTGATTCTCTTCCCCTCTTTCTCCTTTTTTGTAAGTATTTAAATTCCTGAACAAAAAGTATTTTCTTTTAATTCCGATATTTTTTAAGTTCTTCAACTAAGTAAAAAAGTTCACTTCAGGAAATTACCAAGGCCCTTTTTTAAACCTTTTATTCATTGACAGAATAATAGCATGCAAGTGATCAGACCTTAGGATTAAAAAAATCATAGCAATTATTTGAATCATTTATTTTGGAAAATTAGCAAGCCTGCATAATATTTAATATTTAAATATGCATATTTTTCTAGGAACATGTTACAAAAGTTTTCACTTAGTGTTTTGTGTTGAGTTTCTTCTAGTGTGATTTATTGCATATTCTAGCTAAGAAAAAAGTCTTCTATTGAAGGAGCTCAGTTTTTACAAAATTATGCCTATTGCAACTAGATTTGGTAAAAAAATTGTAAATTGGTATAATTCAAAAATTAATGACTCAAATCTATGAAATACAATGTGATATTCAGATAAGTCAGTTATTTAAAAATGAGGATCATTATAGTCTGGTTACCAAATAAAGGTCTATGCCACCAATGAGTAATACCTGTTTCTATGACTACCAATGACACCAACCACATGGATCTGACTTGAGCATTCTGTCCTATTTTGTAAAGTCATTTTTTAGCCAATCTCTTCAATGTGCAGATGAAATCATTTGTGATTTCATTTTTGGGTGCACCAACTGACATCTAAGAAGTTCAGTATTTCTGACCCTTCCTTAAGATTTTAAGGCTGAGTGTAGTAATAATTTCTCGTAATCACACTATGAAGAAAACGAAAGAAATTCTACTGCTCTAAGAGTTTGGTAATGGCTTATTCATCAGAAGAGAAGTAAAATGGTGAATACATCATCATTTTTTTTATCAAAAGTCTTCATTTCTACACATAGGATCCACAGACTCATTAATACCACTGTTTGAGGCTTGTTTCAGGGATTTTTGAAAACAATCAAGACCAAGTATCATTGCAGGTATGCATCACATAGGTATATATGTGTGACAGTATGTATCACACAAGAAAATGGACCTGTCCAGCTGTTGTCATTTAAAATTCTATTTTATTTATAGACAACAGACATCTCATTGTTTTGTAAAAGAGACATTCATGAACAGCGGTAAGTAATTGTCAAAAGTTTTCATACCTGGAAAAGCAGTGACATATAAAGAAGGCATTTGGGGGAGATTTTATTATGGAGAGAACCAGGCTTATTCCCTAAAACTAACCTATCAGCTACTCCAGGGATGTCATTTATGTTGAAATCTATGAGGTAGCACCTGTGTTCCTCAGAGATTCCCACTGGAGAACCCTTACCAGCAAAAGTTAGAGAAGATCTATGTAGAAGGTCTGTACATATGGAAATCAGACAAGCAATCTTCAGTTATGTTTGAAATAGTAAGTGCTTACACAAAAAATCTGTATTTTAAGTGTTTAAGGTGAAGGCAGAAATGTACAGTAAAACAAGTACCCTGCTCTGTTTCCCTAGCACATTCAGCCTCATCTTAATATAGCATAAAGGGCCAGAAGCTGAAGTTAATACATCCTTCCTGAGTTTATGTTTTCAACTTTTCATAAATTTCTCATATTATATTTTAAATTCCAATGGTCATATGTGGGCAAGTATTTTCTTTTTTATAATATACAGAAATACAATATTTATAAAATGTTCATGATAAAACAAATACAAATCAGTGTAAATGGTTCAACATTTCACAAAAGGGATGCAATTTTTCACTTAAAAGTCTGTTTTGACCAGTCATTGGTTTGGATACAATGAATAAAAAAAATTATAATACTGTTTTATTGCATAACTTCTGGACAAGAAAATGGGTGTTTAAGTCATTTTAAATTGTTAGGAAATGGAAAGACTTAGAAAAGATCGTATTAAGTGAAGTAAGCCAGACTCAAAGGAACTTAGCCTCAATGGTTTCCCTCATTTGTCATAATCAGTAGAAACTTTGGGCTTTTCTAGCAGAGATTTGCAATAGAGCAAAACCTTGATACAAAAGGCCAAATAGTAGGATGCTAAATGAAAGGATCTCTAGGATATAGAAACATAAGCCATATAATGAATGATTGTTGTTCTTAAGGTACTGTTATCTCTCATCTCTTTGGCTGTCCCTTGGTTATCTCATATTGTCATAGTATCTCACTTTGTTACCTGATATATCAGATATATTTGTATTTGGTTATTTGAAATTGGATAGGAAATGGAGGAAAACAAGATGAGGGGTGAGGGTGGGAAGAGGGAAATGGGGACCAAGACATGTGAAAGGGTATCAATGTATGGGAATGAATGCACCATCTATCTGGCAAATATCATGTAACCCTTCTATTAATTACAATAAAAAATATATGAAAAGAAAAAAAGCTGCAAATCATTTGCTTTTCCATAATACTCTTTGTGTGTGTGTGTGTGTGTGTGTGTGTGTGTGTGTGTGTGTGTGTGATGGGGCTTAGACTTGCCCTGCATGATGACCCTGAGTTCTTCAGCTCAAGGATAACACCCTACCCTTGAGCCAAGCCCTACTTCCCATTTTCTAGAGGTTAATTGGAGATAAGAGTCTCAGGTCATTTTGTGCCGGGACTGGCTTTGAACCGTGATCCTCAGATAACAGCCTTCTGAGTAGCTAGTATTACAAGCGTGAGCCACCTCACGTGGCTTCTATAATATTGTTAGGTGAAATTTTCCTAATTTTGAATTATATCCATATCTGCAAGTTTAAAAAAAATCCTACCATTTAGATGTTTCAATTAATTAATTAATCAGTGCTAGGTAGTGAAGTCAAGACATTATACATACTAAACACACCCTATTCACTGAACATAACACCATCTCAAAGCATTATTTCGATCAATTGGGCACTCAGTAATATGTACTCAAGATTTAATCTACAAAAGAAAGATTGCTGCAACTGTCATTTCCTATCATATATTTGCTCAAAATAAACCATGGTGTTTTAACTTATCTCAAAGCTTCAAATGTCAAAATCTCTGATCAAAAGATGTTGAAATTAAAATTCTAATTTTTGATCCAAAGGAACCTTGATTTGGGATAATAGAAAATGCCTACATTCTCTTCTTGGTTTTGTTTGGTTTGAAGGATTTTGTTGTTTTTAATTCCATCATCTCTCACATAAGCATTTCAATCTGTGTCACAATTACTTGGAAAATATTATCTCACATTTATGGTAATAAAATTTGTCGCAGATCAATCCTACCATCACTCAACGTCGACAGGCTTGGATAATATATAACTCAGCTGTTTGAAGACATAGGAAAGCAGCAAGGTGACCATCACTTCACTCCTATTTTGACAAAAAAAAAAATTTTACCATTCACACTGATGTAAAAGGAAGATGAAGTCTTGGGCAATGAAACTGATTTGGTTGATGACTTCTGGAGCTGGGCCTCCCCGAAAGAAAACTACCTTGATGACAAATCTCCCTGGCTTCAAAGGTATCAGCATCAGGTGTCAGAGGAATCCTGAAATAAGTACTTTATTTCTTTCTTTACGCAACATTCAGTTTTACCCTCTGTATGGGTGCAATAAGACAGGTACAAAGTGAAAAACAGGATCTGTGTGTTAAAATGGCTGAGAAAATATTCTAAGAGCTTTGTTACAATGACTCTAGAAATCAGGACTTGACAAGTTGTGTGTGGGAGAGGCAGAATGGGGAAGGACAGAATCAAATTGCAAGCTAAGGAAAACTGTAGGAGGGAGAGAGGGAATAAGAGGAAGAGGAGGAGGGAGGGAGAAAGGAAGGAAAGGAATTCTGAGGGGGGTGGGAGGAGAGAAAAAAAAAGAAGAGAAAAGTAAATAGAAAAGAAAACTAAGTAGGAGGAGTTAACAGTTATACTACGAAGTGGAGATAACCAGGTAGCATTGTTTTTTACTTATATGTAGAACCAAAAACATACTGTAAGAATTTTTTTTTCTTTTCCAATATTTTGAAACAACTGTTTCCTGGAAAAGATGCCAAAATCACAAGAAACAAATGCAAGGATAGCATAATGGCATTGCACCAAATGAAACTTTCCTACAAGAGCAAAGCTAACCTTTAGAAAGGAAGAGAATATCTGAAAACCATACAAAATGAATGTTCAAAAATGAATATGACAAAAATGAATATGTACACTAGTCAATATTCAGTATAATAACAATAAGCATGCTAAAAACAGAACCAAATTACAAAAAATCAAATTGAATAATAGAAAAGGCAGAAAAGTGTGGGCCTAATATTGGAGTTATGAAGAAAACTTATGTTTTATATGTTCAGAAAATACAGAGAAAAGGTACCATATTAAAAGAAACTAAAGGTTTCTGGGAATTTTAGAAATTAAAATAAATGGGTAGCGTTAAAACAAAAACAAAACAAATCAGAAAGTAAGTTTTTTTTCTTAATTTAATTTTATTGTCAGGATGACATACAAAGGGATTAATGTACAGAAGGGTTAAACTTACATACATAAGGTAGTGATTTCATTTCTTATTGGTCATTGATACCCCCACCCATGTTTTCAAGTTGTAGAGTTCATTTCCAATATACTGTCTTTTGTATATCTCTGTTATATTAGTTCATTCACTGTCCTTAAGGTTTTATGTATTAAAGATATGTCTTGGTTCAGTATCTTATGCTTGTAATCCTACCTGCATAAGACTGAGATCAAATCTAGTTCAATCTAGCCCAAGAAGAGAAATATACAGACCTTATGTCCTGAATAAATATGACAAAACTCCAACAAAACAAAACAAAAACCCTATCTTATGATCCAGAAGTGTTTCTTTTCTATTTATCTGAGAGTTTGTAAGACAGGTTATAATAAATATGCTTGCACTTCCTATGCATTTCAGCACTATTTATTGTAGCAAAACTATAGCAACAGACCAGGTATTCTAAAACCAATGAATCAATGAAGAAAATGTGCTGTATATAAATATATAAAATGGAATCTATCCAGTGGAATTGTATTCATCTATAGAAAGAATGAAATTCACATGGAATTTTATGGTCATAAAAAACCTAAGCCCTCATAGAAAGTCAAGCCCTTAAAGGTATGGGGTATATATTTTTCTCACTTCTATATATTATACTTGAATTAGGAACTTTCATAAACTCATATGTACACATACATGATCAAGCTGACTAAATGAAGGTGAAACCCTTTCGAACAAATAATATTTTTAACAAAATGAACACCAGGAAGTCTTGAAGGAGTGGGGATGAAGAGAAAAGGATAAATGGAAAAGGAAATGGTGAGGAAAGACAATCATAACACTCAATGTACACACAATGCAATTATGAAACTATGAGTCTGGGTAAGAAAGCATGGGTAGGAGGAGGGAAAGTAATGAACTTAGTTACTCTGATCAAGATGACATAGAAATTGATAGGTTAAAGCATCCCTCTCCTTGGTAATCTTCAAAAGAGAGGCTAGAATGTGGCTCAAATATTAGACTGCTAGCCATGAGTAAGCAAGCTAAGTAAATGAGAGGCCCAGAGTTCAAACTCAACTAATTAAAATGAAGAACAAAATCATATCTCTATGTATATAAACTGAAAACATGTTTCAGAAACCATGGGCCAGTAAGGTACAGTATTGACCTTTGTGGTACACTAATAAATTAATACTGTGTCAACACCGTGACAGGCTTTCAGAAGTAGCTGTAAAGCTTGTATGTATAATTTTCTCAGTGTGTGTGTGTGTGTATGTGTGTGTGTGTGTGTGTGTGTGTGTGTGTGTGTGTCTCTGGTTTTGAGGATTAAGCTCTGAGTCTGGCTTGCTAGGCCCACACTATCTTTTGAGCCATAGCTGCAGGCTCTTTTTTCACTGGTCATGTGAAAGGTGGGTCTCACTTGATGGCTGAGCTGGCCTGCAGTGAAATCTCACTACTTGTAATTTCCTGTGTCATTGGGAGTATAAAATATCAACCACACACCAGCCATTCCTTGAAATTAAGTCTGGAAATCTTTTGTTTGTTTCGTTTTGTTTTCCTCACTCCCCCTCCCCCAGACTTTTCTTGAAACACAATTCCACAACCTCCACTTCCCAAGGAGCTAGGATGGTAGAAGTAAGCTACCATGCCTAGTTTTATGATTATATTATCGACATGGAGTCTGTTCACATTTTCTGAAACTTGGTATATAAACAGAAATATTATTCATAATCCCCCAAATATTAAACATTTATTCAATTGTTTATTGATAGTGAAATGGACATTTTTTAATATTTCTTAATGAAACACAATACTGCTATTAAAACTGCAAACTTTGTGCTACAATCAATGGGCACTGCCAGGTAAATTAAGCTACAAGAAAAGAACTGTCTATTGTGATATCATGTATGCCAAGTTAAAAAAATTATCTAATGTTAAGCCTGAATAGAAGTCACCAATAAAGATAGGAATTTAGTGGAGGGGAAAAGAAAAATCTTTGGTACTAACACTGTGCTTTAATCTAGATTATTTTAAATGCATATGTAATCACAAATAATATACAGCAAATAACTATATTCCACTTCAGTTTTCAAAAAAATGGGAAGTTAAATTTAATCATATGAAAAGGTTCTAGAAGTAAAAAAATTGAAACTACACAGATATTCTATTTATCACCTTTTTTCTAATGTTCAAATTAACAATTGAGAATCAAATAAACAATACTTTCCTGAACAAAAAAATATTATACTACTTTTCCACTGAAAAAATAATCTCCGAACTTTCAAGTAAAAGATGGCTCAAGGCAAAACTGTCAATATTGGATTTACTGAAACCAATTTTAAATTTTAAAATGTCATTTCAATTTAACTTCTCTCAACTCAAAATTATCTGAAGAAAAAGACTTTGCTTAAGAATCTGGAACCAAGAATCACAACAAATCAGAGAAAGGCTGGATAAGTGGGACTGCATTACTGCAGAGCTTTTGTATGGCAAAGGACATAGCTAGTAAATTAAATAGGAAGCCTACAGAGTGGGAGAAGATCTTCACCAACCATACAACAGACAAAGGCCTCATATCTAAAATATATCAACAGCTCAAAAAATTGAATCACTCTAAAACTAATCTCCAAAGTAACAACCATCCCATTAAAAAATGGGCCAAAGACTTAAGAGAGTCTTCTCTGAAGAAGAAACAAAAATGGCCTATAGACACATGAAGAACTGTTCAACATATCTGATCGTAAAAGAAATGCAAATCAAAACAATGCTAAGATTCCACCTCACTCCAGTTAGAATGGCCAGGATCAGGAAAACTAATAACAACAGATGCTGGAGGGGATGTGGCCAGGAGGGATCATTACTACACTGTGGTGGGAGTGCAAACTTGTTTAACCACTATGGAAAGCAGTATGGCAGTGCCTCCAAAGGCTAAACATAGAGCTCCCCTATGACCCAGCAATTTCACTACTTGGCATTTATCCAACCATCCAGAAACTAGGGCATACTAAATCCATTAGCACATCAATGTTCATTGCAGCATTATTCACCATAACAAAGATATGGTACCAACCTAGATGTCCCTCAGTTGATGAGTGGATCAACAAGATGTGGTATTTGTACACAATGGAATTCTACACTGTTGTCAGAAAAAACCACATCGTCCCATTTGTTAGGAAATGAAAAGACTTAGAAAAAATCCTATTAAGTGAAGTAAGCCAGACTCAAAGGAATTTAGGCTGAATAGTTTCCCTCATTTGTCATAATCAGAAGAAACCTTGGGCTCTACTAGCAGAGATTTGCAATAGAGCAAAACCTTGATACCTAAGGCCATATAGTATGAAGCTAATTGAAAGGACCTCCAGGATATTGAAACAAAAGCTGTACAATGATTGATTGTTGTCCTTAATGTACTATGTTATATCTCATCTCTTTTGCTGTCCCTTGGTTATCTCATATTGTTGCAGTATCTCACTTTGTTATCTGATATATTGGATATATTTGTATTTGGTTATTTGAAATTGGATAGGGAAGGGAGGAAAACCAAGATGGGGGGCTGGGAGGGAGGGTAATGGGGACCAAGACATGTGAAAGAGTATCAATGTATGTGAATTAATGCACCTTCTATCTGGCAAATATCATGTAACCCTTTTATTAATTACAATAAAAAAAAGAATCTGGGAACTAGTACCTTGCAAAATCTCTGCAAGGTGAAAAGCCTTTTTTTATTTTAATCTAGAGAATCCAGTAGTTATTGAAGCATTTGAGTAGTCTGACACATAACAAGAAAATGCTTTATTCCAGTGGCTTTAAATAAAGAGGTGAAATAACATAAAAATCCATTATCCATGAGACTATGGACTTTATTTTAACTTTCACAATTCCGTTTTTGCTTGATTATTTCACTCATAGTTCAGTTTCCTCTATTATCTAGCCTTTAATAATCAAGTTCTCAGTGAGTAACACATTACCATCTTATACAAAGCATATGATTCTGACTCTCAAAAATATTTCCGGGCACTTTTTCTTAGATTGTTGGTAACTAATTTTAATATGGGAAGATTTATATGATCATTACAAATGTGTTTTCACTCTAATTATTTGCTGAGATGGGCTTTCTAATATTCCACATTTTATATATTTGAAAAATTATGTGAAATAGGTGAGCTAAGACAGAGAGCCCCATAAATCTTTGTCATGGTAAAATCAAAACCTGACTTTCTGACCATGATCCATATTTTCTTTCACTCATCGACTATGACAGAATTAATGTACAAATAGCAATATGGGAATCAAGTCCACTGACATTCCTAATCTTCCTCATTGAAGTTAAACACTGCCTTTTTGAAGAAGACTTATAACAACAAAAATAGTTATTTGAATAGTTTCTTTGAAAACAAATATTTAAAACTATCTAAATTAGAACTGGAGTTTTATGTGTGATTCATGATAGTTGGAGAAAACTTGTCTACTCTTGCAGAATCTTAGCTGTGGCAGTGACTGGGGAAAGCAACACTTTTGAAGTAGACTTGAATGAAATACTGGGAGGAATTCAGCTAAGGTCAAAGAATTCTAAAAGGAGACTGCCTGAGTGAATGTTTGGCTAAATGCTATTTTTGCAAAAAGTTAAAGTGTTGACTTCCAGTTACATGAGTTGCATGGCTGCTAAGTTAACAATCTTTACTGCCTCTATCTCTATGAGTATTATATGAAACATCAGAATAATGAACCTGCCTAGTTTAGAAATCACAACTGGGGTTGGAAGAATCAATGCCACACAGTCACATTTCTTATGTGTGTTTTCTCTACCCACTCCCCTTTATATATATATATCTCAGGCTGCATACTTCTTAGGAGACATGAAAAGAGACAAACGGTATAAAAATCCAACCTTAACACTCAATATACATGTGTGAAAATGGAATGGGAAAATGAGCTGATGGGGATGAGCAACATGATGGAAAGGGTAACACTGATCATAATGCATTGGGCCACATAAATGGGCAAGTGAATTCGAATCCCTTTGTACAGCTAAGTAATATAAATAGAAAATGTAATACTGAAAAAAGAGTGCTTACTTTAATGAGCCAATTCCCACTTCACTATTATTGCCTTACTCCACATCAGTTCACTCTGCTTCTTATTCATCAATTTGATTTAGCATGCAACAATTATCTTATACATGTGGACATGTTATTGGTTTTGAATAATCAGCGCAAAACCTTTCAAATAATTATTTGTCCTTTCTTTGTCTCTATCCCTACTGTAGTATCTATGTTATGTTTCGCATGACTGTACTAATTTTGGAAAAAATAAAGGGAACAGGGCCAGGAGTTTGGTGTAGTGGTAGAGTGCTTGCCTAGCATGCACGAAGACCAGAAATTGTGCTGTGCCTCAAGTGACAGAATGCTCACCTTGAGGACAAAGCGCAAGGACAGTGCTCAGGCTCTAAGTTCAAGCCCCAGAACTGGCAAAAAAATAATAATAATAAAGGGCCCAGATCTGGTGCTTGAACTTGGTTTTACATAGTAGTAAGAAGAACAAATGAGGAGGCCGGGAGTTTGGCCTAGTGGTTAAGGTGCTTGCCTAGCATGCGCAAAGACCCGGGTTCGATTCCTTGGTACCACTTACATACAAAAAAGCTGGAAGTGGTGCTGAGGCTCAAGTGGTAGAGCTCTAGCCTTGAGAAAGTCCAAGGACAGTGCTCAGGCCCTGAGCTGAAGCCCAGGACTGGCAAAAAACAAAACAAACAAACAAAAAGAACAAATGAATACAATGAATATTTTGTATACAAATAAGCAACAATTACAATATGCATAATTAGCACAGAAATGGGAGGGACTAATTTAATAGAAGGGCATAAAATACAGTGGCTGTTTTTAAATGAGAATTCTAAACCCATAAGAAATAGTAAATTTTCAAAGACCACCCAATAAGTACACCAATAGTAGAGCCATCAAATTTGTTACTTTTTCTTTGGCAGTTCTTTTCATTATTTTTTCCTTTGTTGTTGTTCTTCACTTCTGTATCTTTTGTCTTGTATGTTTGTTTATGTATTTTTGGTGGAGTAAGGGAGAGCACAGAAATATTGGGACAAAAGATAAAGAAATGCAGCAGTGTTATTGTGTATTCAATGTGTATCTTCAGATGGGTTGGTGAAGGGTACAGAACTCAAGGGAAAAATGTGAAAAAATGTAGCAGAGGAAGTCACTGGACACTTCTGAAAGTAACTATATAATTTGTGAGTGGAGATGGGAGGGACTAGAAGAGTGAGGGAACAGAAGACACTGTGCAACAGGAAATGTGTACATTACCTGGCTCATATCATTGTATTATCTTCAAATATCACCTATATAATAGCAAAGATATAAATGAGCAATAAAAATAAAAACAATGTACTATTACCTGACTTAGGTAATTGTAACACCTCTGTACAGCACCTTTACAATAAAAGAAATTGCATACTCCTAAATTTAGGCTGTTTGGAAATAACCATACCACACCACTGTTACATGTTATCATCTCCTCAACTTTGATTTCCATCTTATTTGCCTTTTCATTCTCATTTTTAAAGTCTACAGTTCAAATTTCCATTACTACACCTATTATGACCTTAATATGAAAATGTATGTTAAATTAGAAAAACAACAAAAGTTAATAATCACATTATATTTTACATTCATGTATTGCTGTTCTTCATTTTCTTAGACATCCTTTCAAATTGAAACTAACTGGTCTTATCTACAGACTGGTACATCCAGAACACTACCTCATAAGGTTGTCAGAGAGTGGGGTAATGAATGAGGGAGAATTAATTCCCTAACTATTGGCTTTCTTCAAACCTTGATATTCAATTTGATGTTTATGACTTAAAATCACAGTTAGATTGATATCCTGCATACAGTTTATAGCAACAGTCCTGGGGTCCAATTTTCCAAATATTCCAAAAGAGAAAAAGCTGGAAGAAAATTTCAACTCAAAGTTTTGACATTTGGGTTAACACTGTCACTGGTAAGCCACGAAAATTAAGATTTAGCTTCCCATATTTCCGATATTTGCCTGTAGCTAGCTTTCTTATTTAAGAAAACTTTTACAAAGACAATTCTGGAGAGAGGAAGAAGGTATTAGATTTTCCACTCTTAGATACAGAGCTTCAGAAAAAAAAAACACACTACTTTCAAGTTTCCAAGAAAAAAAACTGCATTACAGATACTTAAATTCCTTGATTCCTGAGTATGTTGAAGTTGTAGAGTACCCAAATAACCCATCATAAGAAAAGCCAGCTACTTATCAGGGACAGAAGAGGAATAAATCCCAGTAAAGAAGATGAAAAGGCCCCTTCCAAGATGAGAAGTACAAGTAATGTGGTTCAAGGCAATAGCACCAAAACTGGCAAAAAAATAATGGAGTGTTTCTGTGTTGCATATATTGGAAGAGAGAGTTTGTATTCTCTTGCAGGTTTTTCTTATTTCAATTCAAAAAACATGCCAGAAAAATACATTGGGGACTGCAGAAGAAATAGTAGCTACTTTCAGAAAGACTAAGACTGAAACCATGACTCTTGTCTTTCATAGGGAACACAAGCCATTCCTGGAGAATTTATGAACACTGCAACGGGTTCCCTGAAATCCATTGCCTTTGAGGAAGATAATAAGTCCTTCTAAATCTGTAGAAGGGTCAACACAGTTTTTGAACAAAGAACTGCAGAGAAAGGCAGTGAAAAATTTACTTGAGGCTCTTAGACATGACTGTGCTTGTTTTCAGATTGAGACAACAGTCAGAATATAAGGAAATGTTCAAACAGTGCCTACCAACTACCATCAGAATAACAAAATCCTCATAACATATCCCTGACAACAGAAAGATCCTGACAGTCCTCTAACAGAAAGGAAAGCTTAAATCCAACATAAAAGAATCAAATACTAAGCAAAAGACATATCCTAGTAATTCAACAACTATGAACACAGAGTGTGTGTTAGTCAAGGCTTCTTATTACTGTGACAAATTCGCAACGGAAACAATTTAAGGAGGGAAGGATTTAACTTGCTCATGTTTTCAGAGGCTTCACTCCATCAGAGCAGGTAACATATATGAGATGGGAAAGAACAGCTCACATGATAGTGGCCAGGAAGCACAGAGAACATAATGAGGGAAATTCACATATTAGTAGATTCTCTGCTGTTCTTTTAGTTCATTAGCCCAACCTATGTGATGGTGTATTCACATTCAGGAGTCATCTTTTCCTTACCTAGTTGTTTTTTGAATCACCCTCACACATTGCAGGTATACTTTACTAATCTCCACAATGAGTCTCATTTAATCAAGTTGACAAGATAAATTATCACAGAAGTAAATTTCAGTATAAAATGTAGTCTACTTTCTAACCAGATTAATTTAAATGTCTTCCCAATGGGCCTAGTAGTAGTGCTTTCAATTTTAGATATAGAATGTACTCATCTAGGACTCAAATAAGGCATGGCAATGAATTTGTATCCCAAAGCACATAAAAATAAGTAAAACAATGATTTTCCCCTATGAGACAAAGCAATCATCTGAATTTGATCCCCACAGGATATAAATACATGTATTACCTGCTAAATAATTCAAAATCACCATATAATATATATTAAAGCATAACAAATAGTAGCATGGTATGTCCAGATACTATGCATGAGAAATGGAAAATCACAAGTTCAACCTCAAACCATTAGAAACCTCAGACAAGCTGTTCACTAATGACTTGTGTCCTTAATCCAAGTTATTCTGGAGGCTGAAACCAGAGGATGGGAAAGCCCAATCAGAAAAGTTCATATTAAAAATTATGTCTAATATAACAGCAAATCAAGGTTTGAAGTTGTTGCTTACATGGTAAACTACCTACTGAGCCAACAAGCCAAATAAAAGGCCTTAAGTTCAAGGCCTCTTAATCAATATTTTAAATATTAAATTAAGTAAATAAACTGTAAAAATCAGATACTCACTAACCCTACAAAGTAGCCTAACAATACTGTTCTAATTGTCAGATTTAACAAAGCCAAAACCAGCTACTTAGGACAGAAAATAATAATAATAATAATAATAATAATAATGATAATTCATTATAACATTAAAGTGACATGTTTTCTCGATTGGTTACAGAGAGAAAATGCAGTAGTGGATAATTGGTGAAGTGTGAATAAAGCCCATCATTTAATTAAAAGTACACCAATCCTGATGTGTAAGTTTAGTTCATGTACTTGGTGAGATGTTAACATCATTAGAAGCAGACTACTGTGGCAGGATGTGGTGTATTCCTTTATGGTGCACAGGTAAAAAGCTTGGCAGATTAGGAGGTAAGGCCAGGAAACAGGTCCTCAATTCCTTGAGACCACTAATTCGATATGCTAGTCTCCTACTATGAGTGCAATTTCCTTCTCAGATGTAAGTTATAAAAATCTATTCTTATCTAAATGGCTCTTTATTTCCCTATGTTGTCATGTGACTCTAGTTCCCACAGATCTCTGACTGAAATCTCCTTCCATTCAGACCTCACCATATCATAATGACAACTCTCAATCTTAAACTTCCAAAATTGTGGCCTCCATGAACCTCTTCTCTTCAGAAATTTTTGTTGCAGTAATATAAGTAGATTAATATCACACTAGATGGATATTTGGAAATTATAGTATTTGTACAATTACTTTTCAAATTTAAAGGCTGTTAAAATTCATGTATGTGTTTAACAAACATGTGTGGAGGTTTGATACAGCTAGGGCTTTTGAAGAGACTTAAATTCATACTATTTACAGACTATCAAGGAAGACAGATATATACATAAACTACCAGTTTTTTGGTACAAACCTTGAATGAAAACTGGAAAATAGCCTGAGAGGCTATCAGATGTGATGACTTAGAACAATGGTAGTCTATGAATGCATTATCATAAGAGTAATATTATACAAGAACAGAAATGCCCCAAAAGTAGCTTAACATTTTAAAATAATATGGTAGGTTAAAAAAAAACAATGTAAACCACATAGGAATAAACCGTAGAAAGGTTGCAAACAAGGATAGATTAGGATACAGTTGATTTAGAAGGATTTACTATATGAAATATGTCTTTGTAATATTCCTAAGTCCTGACAACAACACAACTGCATCACCCTTCCTTTCCCCTAATAACGTTTTTATGATGCTCATAGTTAAACTTCAGACAAAAGTTTTATCCACAGAACATGCCTAAGGTTGAAGAACAAGAGAGCACTGTTATGTTTTTAAAACAAAGAGAGAAATATGTGCTTGTCTATAGATGGGAGTTTGAGGAGAAGCCATGATCATTGTGCATGGAATCAGAATGGGTTTCAACAACAAGCTGCTAAATTAAGACTCCCTGAATCTGGAGTGGCAGAAACGCTCATTTATACTTATAATATTTGAAATGATGAGTATCTCTTGTACATGTTCTATCTAGTTTGTGTCATGCATATTCAGATTACAAATATTTAATATTCAGAGTACTTATGAATATTAGATGTATTTTTATCCTTCCATCCTATCTATTTGTAATCCTCACAACCCTGTTCTCACTCTATTTTGCTTCACCAGAATTTTGTTAAGACAGGAAATGAAGATAAACTTGAAATGATTTCACTTGTAGAATTGTAAGATTGTACACTTGGAATACAAAATCACTCAAACATAGCATCTCAGGCAAAGTCTTAAAAGTTTCTTTCCACATTACTTGCTATTGTCATTGCAGCTGAAGGATATGAGAGGTGTCTCATTCAGGTGATTATTCTGTCAGTCTTTTACTATGAGTCGAGGCACCTACACTTGGAGAATAACTAGGCCCTTCTTATAGATGTTTGACTGTGGTATTTCCCAGGTAGAGCTTTTCATGAAGAAAGGCATGGTCATAGGAGAGGGGGAAGGGATCTCATTGAAGTCAGACCTGTTTCTTTCCTTCTACAATCACAGATTATTTTATGAGTAAGATGCAAGGTCCCAAGTTCACATATTGAAGAAAAAATGAAATTGGCTGAAATCAGGAGGAAGGAACAATTATCCACTTCTTACACAGAAAGTATAGAGAAAATCCATTGCAATTTCCAAAGATGTTAGCAGCAATAATACATAACTGGAAATCAAATGTAATATTGTAATATGAATTGCAAAATTTAGTTAACAATCTTTTGTTGTCCCCCCATTCAAAATCCTGCCTTTACTGTTACTGTTTATTTTTTTTTCCTGCCAGCCCTGAGAAATGAACTCAGGGTCTTTGGGCTTTCCTCATGGCTAGTGCTCCACCATTTGAGCTTCAGCACCACTTTGGCTTTTCTATATTTTGGTACCAAGGAATTGAATCTGGGTATTTGTGTATGCTAGGGAAGCACTCTAGGCCAAACTCCAGGCCATGGAAGTGTCTTATATACATATATTAATATATATTATATATAACATATATAAATTTATATATATAAAGCATGTCATATACAATATGTATAAATGTGTAGTATGATATATATGGCATATTTGATATGTATAGTTTGATATATACATATATATATAATTTGTTTTTAATCAATGTTTATCTATACCTTAATTTATTACTCACATAATAAATGTTTCCAGATATTTTTTAAGTGTACCCAAAAGGAAAAAAGTGTATATAAGCAAGGCACCAATGGCACACCCTTGTAATCATTGCTACTTAGGAGGATTTGAAGATTGGGGTTTGTATGTGTGAATATATGTATATATATATGTACACATGTATGTATGTGTATATATATATATATATATATATATGTAATAGTGACAGGGATTGAAACCAAAGCCATGCCAAGCAGATATTTTAAAACTGAGGTGTATGCTCAACCATTTAAATTTTCTCTATAAATTTTACTTGCATGTAGGTATATTAGATTTGTTTTTCATACTCTTTTGCATTCATGTGATTTTCAAAAAATTTAAATTTTTCTAGTTTTTGCTTTGCACAGTATCTAGAAATTTAGAATTAATGCTGAGCTGTAACAAAAATACACATTTTAAAATATTTTTTATTTCAGATATTATTCAACACATGTGAAAAGCTCTATCTTTGTTGAGATACAGCCAGAAAATGATGTGACAGTGCAAGAATTAAAATAACCCTTATACTTAATAGATGGCAAGGAATTTATTTCATGTTCCTAATGAATTTCCAAATAATTTATTGCTTAGAGGAAGTATCTTTTTTAAAACTATGGAGCTTAGGGAAATTGCATACATTGACAACATTCTTGTCAAATCTCTTTTCAGGCTTCTTGATGACAGAATGTACAACTATCCATCATGCTGCAAAAGGCTGATCTGATTCTGTCACAGTCAGTTGGGGGTAAGTTCAACTGAAAAATGGGCAATTTAAAGGCACTGAGAAGACCAAACAAGGCCACATTCCTGGAGGCCCATAGATGAGGAAAAAGCAATTGGGTGGTGGGAGGGAGCAAAGGCTCCATCTCCCCATCACTGTGGCTTCAAATGAATGCTGAGAAAAATGACATAAAGTCATAATTTTAAAACAAAATCAGAAAATAATTTGACTTTGCCTACTAACAGGCCTTTCCTGTGATGATTTCTTTACTAGTCAGACTTAGTGTCTTCTATTTACATCACAAAGCAGTACCATTATTTCTGGTCGTATTGACATTTACAAGTTCAGTTGGAGATATTTCCTCTTTATTTTCTCTTCTGCGACAGTGTAATAAAAGTATAAAAATCTGAAGTTAGGATATGATGGCAAATGAGAAGCATCCTCCATTGGCTGCGTGAATGAGAGCTTTCAAGGTAACAAGATAGAGTCAGGATGGTGAGAATCATTAAAGAAGTGACAGCACAACTGCAAGGCACAGAGAGTAAAAGCTAGTCAGGAAAGTGTCCCAACATTCAACCTGGGTCCTGGTGATGAGGAGATGCTAAAGGTATAACCATAATATAAGACAGACTTCACTGGTTACAGACTAGAAGTGCTACTTGCAGGAATAATCCACAGCTCCTGTAAGAATTGAACCCAGCACAGAGATTTGATGAGAGGGTAACTGCACTGTGTGGAAGCTGAAGACTAATATCAGTGAGAAAGACATAATCTTACTCCCTTTATCTCAGAGTGAAGTCAATAATGTTATCGAAAGCTCAAAAGCTGGGTACATATGTCCATATGGCATGAGGCTAAGCTAAATGAACTCCAGGATATGGAAACAAGAGGTTTATCTTTGTTTTTAATGTACTATGTGAAGCTATTTCTTTTCTCTTCTTTTCCCCTAAAGGTTTATCTCAGGTTGTTACTGTATCTGACTTTGGTATATGATATATTGTATATATGTGTATTTGAAAATGGGAAGGTAAGGGAAAAACAAGATGAGTGGAAGGGGTAGGGGGAGAGAAAGTCGGAGAAAAAACTGGGAAAGAGTAACAGTGTTCAAGAAGTAATGTAAACTTGTGTGATTGTTCTTTTTTTTTTTTACCTGACACACTACTTTTTTATTAAGTAGTTGTAGAGAGGGGTTACAATTCCAGAAGTCAGGTTATGAGGGAACTGCTTCTTGATCAGAATCAACCATTCATTCTACCCAATTTTTTCCCCTTCCCATCTGCACCCTCACATTACATAGCTCATTTTTTTCTTTTACATAAAGTCCACTGAATACAATGCCAACTTTTCCTCATCTTTCTTCCCTCCATTCCTGTGTAACTCCCCTTGCCCATCTTCCAAGACATGTGTCCACTTCCTGCTATTCATTTTGATAAATGGAACTTCAGTTGTTCAGAGGCCTGAATATGCTCCCATATGTGTTTGCATTTTGGATCTAGCTTTGTCATATGAAAGAAAATGTGTTATTAAGTCTCTCTCAGCCTGGCTTACTTTAATTAACATCATCTATTTCCCTGCAAATGACATAATATTCTTTCAAATGAATGAGTAAATTTCCATTGTGTATATGTACCATATTTTCTTGATCCACTCATCTGGGGCTGTTTCTATAACTTGGCTATTGTGAATAATTCAGCAGTGAGCATGGAATAACACAGCAAATGTATTTACCATATCTTGATGTGCGATGGTCTAGGTAGATGCCCAAGAGTAATTTGACTGGATTATGGAGAAGGTGTGTATGTTTAGTCTTGTGAGGAATCTTTGAACTGCCATCCAGAATGATTGTACCAGTTTATATTCCCAGAAACAATGCAGTAGGATTCCTTTTTTCCCATGTCCCCACCAACATTCCTTACTGTTTGAATTTTCCATGCTGGCCAATCTTACTAGGTGAGATGGAATCTCAATGTTGTTTTGATTTGCATTTCCTTTGTGGTCAAGAATGTTGGCCATTTCTTAAGTGTTTGTTAGACATTCTTACTTTTTCTGAGAAGTCTAGCTCCTCTGCTCATTTATTGATTTGGTTAATTTGTATGTGGGGGTAGTTTCTTGAGCTCCTTGTGTATTTTGAATATAACTGCTAAAGACCTCCCACTCCACTGGCTGTCTTTTTAGTTTTGTCAGTATATCTTCTGGTGTGCCAAAACTTACTTGTTTGATGTAATCTCATTTATCAAGTCTTGTTCCTATTTGCTGAGACTGTGAGACTTTTCAAATTTCTGCCTCTCAATGGTTTCCCTCATTTGTAATAATTACTACACATCTAGTACTATCCTAGCAGAGGGTTACAATAGCTCAGAATCTAAGTACATAGGTAATATAGGATGAGACTAAATGAAAGGGACTCTAGGATATGGAAACAAGGGCTTTCTCTTGTGTGATGTATTTCTTAATGTACTATGTTATTTCTCTTCTCTTTTTTTTCCCTTTCATTAATTTCATAGTTACTGTATCTGACTTTGTTACCTGGTATACTGTATATACATTTATTTGTTTATTTGAAATAGGAAAGGGAAGAGGGCAAAACAAGATGATTGGGAGGGGGTGGAGGGAGGGAAATGTATCAATATGTGAGAAGTAATGGACCTACTTACCTGACAAATGTTACTGTAATCCCTCTATACATTACCCCAACAATGAAAAAAAAGAAAGAACCCCCCCAAAGAACCCAGCATAATTATAAGATAAACAAAAGTAATTTATAATAAAGAAGCCATTAACAACTACAAAAAATTCTGCCTCTTAAGTTCTCATGTTTCTCTTGCTCCTTCTTTAGTAGTTTCAAAGTATTCGGTCTGCCATTGAGATCTTTGATCCATTTTGAGTTGATACTAGTGTCTGGTGATAGATCAGACACAATTCTCCTCCTGTACACGTAGACATCCAGCCTTCCCAGCACAGTTACTGAAGAGGCTGCCTGATGTGAGGACCCAAGGCCCCAGTTCATCACCATGCTCAGTGGTGGCAGTGTGTGCAACGGTCTGTGTCCAGTCATGTGTGAGGCTTTGAGGCTGTGTGGAGCTTTCTTTGTCTATGGACACCTTGCATTTTTTTGGTTTTTTAATAAAGATTGATGAGGCTGAACTCTGATGGCCCACACTTGTCATCCTAGCTCCTCAGGAGACTGAGCTCTGAGGATCATGGGTCAGAGTCAGCCCGGGCAAACAAATTCAAGAAACTCTGATTATTATCCACCAAAAAGCTGAAGTGTTGTGGCTCAAGGGGTAGAGCACTATCCTTGAGGAAAAAAAAAAAAGCTCAGGAACAGCACCCAGGTCCCTAGTTTAAGGCCCAGAACTGGCTTTTAAAAAAAAGTTGGTGGCAGAACAGGGTTACAGGTAAGGGGAGCAGGAGGCATGGAGCCTTCAGGATGTGGTTGAGACAGTTGATAAGGGAGGAGGTGATGGCCACCTGTCATGTTCCCCTGCAACACACACAGATTCTGGGTGTGTAGGGAGATGGTTCTGTCAGCTGAACTTTAGGGGAGATTGGATGAGGAGGTTAGGGATTCCCCTAAGGACCATGACACGAGGGAGGGACCCCCTAAGAAGTCATGGTGCAGGTGTGGGGGAGTGGGGAGACTGCAGAGAGAGCACAGGCCCTCCCAGAGCCAGCAGAGAGGAGATAGAGCCAGAGCCTGTCTCCAGCTCCATGTGGATGGATTTTTGTCCTTCAAGAGAAGCTGGAGCTGCAGCACTCAGAGGGCTGACAGATCTCAGCCCTGGAGGACGACCTTGCACAGACAAGGGCAATTAAAGATCAGCTGCAGAAGTACATCAGGGAGCTGGAGCAAGCCAACCATGACCTGAAGAGAGCCAAGCGGTACTGAGGATGTTGGGGGGGGGGGAGAAGAGGGCATTGTAGGGTCTCATGTTCCTTTGTTCCATGATGGGAGGTGGGGATGGACACTGGGCAATAAAACAGATTATAGCAAGAACAGGTCCAGGGTGTGAGAAAAGACATAGGCTGTACTAATTTGGTCAGTGGTGGGAGATTATCTGGCAAGGCGAGAACATCCAGAAAGAACCACCAGCATGTACTAAGGAAGGAAGGAAGTGTTTTCAAAATGAATACTGTGTGTTTGAACTCAAGGCCTTATGTTTACTAGGCAAGTACTCTACTACTTCAGCCAAACTCCTAACCCGTTTTGCTTTAGTTATTTTTCAAATAGGATCTCGCATTTTGCTGGGGCCAGCCTGACCGGCAGTCCTTCTATGCACACTTCCCAAATAGTTTGTATGACAGGCATGTACTACTGCACCTAGCTTGTTATTAGCTAAGCTTGGGGAGGGTGTATGTGTGTGAGTTCCCTTTTGAATTTTTTGCTTAGCGTTCCTCCCCACCTCTTTCTGAGTAGGTAGGATCAGTCAGGGGTGTGAACCACTGTGTCTGGCTAAAGAACAGTATTTCTCAAAGCACTGCTCTGTGGTTTAGCAGAATAACAGCGTTCATTGGGTGATGATTCTGACTATGGGCATTTTTCCATGTTTGTCTGCCACTACTAGGGCTTGAACTTAGGGCCTCACATTCTCGTTTGGCTTTTCTCCTCAAACTTGGCACTCTGCAGAACTGAGCCACAACTCAAAGTTAATTGGAGATAAGCATCTCACAGACTTTCCTGCCAGGGCTCTTTTTGAATCCATGATCTTCCCAACTCAGTCTCCGTAGTAGCTAGGATTACAGGCATTAGTTACTGGCACCTGGCTATAGGTGCTTAAAAAAAAAACACAGAAGACTTAACATTTTTGTATTCTATACCCCATAAATATGTGTATAATTTAAGGAAACAGTATTTATAGCTAAATGACATACTGTGAAATACACACACTACAGAGTCCTGTTCTCATGGCTTTGACAATGGGACACATTCACACAGCTCAGGCTCCAAACAAGGGACATCCCCATTCCCCCAGGGTTGCTTGTTCTTTTATTTTAGCAGTTCTTGGGGCTGGCACTGAGCTACTTCTTTTTCCTTTACTTAGCTAATAAAGTGTGGCTTCCTCCAAAATGTAACAGCTTTGCAATTGTTTTCACCTCCTAGCCTGGCTTGGTTTTGGGCTGGAATACAGGTATCTGTGGGTCTACCATAAACAGAGGAAAAACAGACTCCTAGCTACCAGGAAAGAGTTTTTGCTTAAAAAGGCAAATATTGCCAAGAGCCAGTGGCTCACACCAAGAATCCCTACAACTTAATAAGCTGAGTATCCAGCTTCAAAGCTGTCCCAGGCAGACAAATCCAGAAGCCTCCTAATCTCCAACTAACCACTAAAAAGCTAGAAGTAGAGCTATGCAAGATTTTTTTTTTAAGTACATAAAAGGTCAAAATGACTTCTGAAGACCAACTACATAGTAATACACGTATAAAAGGGAAGGAATTCTACCAAACTCACTCCAGGAGTCTATTGGGCCTTGATACCAAAATAGATAGAAGTATGGCAAAACAAAAAATAAAAAGAAGATTGTGTAATAGTTTATGAACTGGATAGAAAACTTCTAACATTAAAATATCTTTTCATGATTAAACCTGTAAAGAAACAGGCTCTGAGTTTAGTTCTTAGTATCACTAATATTCATATGCAATAATTTTGACAGATAATTCTCGAAAAAAAAGAATCAATGGCCAATAAGAACATGAAATGTCCAACATCCTTATCCACAATGAAAATGTAAATCAAAACTACACTAAGGTCTCCACACCCCACGTAGAAAAACAATTGTAGTTAGGTATGAGGGAAAGAAACCCTCACATACTGTTGGTGGCGATATAAGCTAATACAGCTGCTATGGAAATCAGAATGGAGTGGCCTTAAAATCTGAAATGACAATACTCCCATGATTCTGGCTTAATACTCCCAGGCATATACCTGAAGGGATATGTCAGCCTATAGTGGAGGGACATGTCAGCATATAATGGAGGGATATGTCTGCATTCAGTGGAGTGATGCACACAAGTGTGTTTACAGCATCATTGCTCACGATAGTTCAGAATCTGCCTAGGTATCTACCAAACAATAATCTAACAAGAAAATGTAGTATATATACACAATGGAACTTTATGCAGTCATGAAGAACAAAATTGATCATTTTTCAGAAAAATGTACAAAACTGTCAAGAGAAATAAGCCAGACTAAAGACAAATTTTGTCTATTCTGTCTCAAATATGCAATGTAGATTTAAGGGAAATAATGAAAAATTAGATAATATTAAGTATTGGTAGAAACCAATTGAAGAGTGAAAGAAAATTAAAAGGCATGGTGAATATTATTTATAGATGTCTATAAAAATAGAATGAAATCTGTTTTACTTATTACAAAGGGGTTGAAGAGTAGTAAAGGGGGAATATTTGATCAAAGTACACCATATATATATATATATATGGAAATATCCATATATGTATATGTAACTATCATAAGGGAAGCCTTGCAAACTCAAAAATGGTTATCTATGATTGTATAGAAATAATTAAGTGAACCTGTGCTGGCCCTGGTTTGAAATACTGGTATTGATCAAGAATATGGAATCCCTATTGTAATTTCTAAACATACAAATACTCAGATATTAGATATTCAGTCCTATAAATTTAATTATTTCATAGTCATAAGAAACTAAG
This sequence comes from Megascapheus bottae, assembly GCF_031878675.1. Classification (NCBI taxonomy): domain Eukaryota; kingdom Metazoa; phylum Chordata; class Mammalia; order Rodentia; family Geomyidae; genus Megascapheus; species Megascapheus bottae. The sequence goes on along the minus strand of NC_143520.1, from coordinate 45,596,726 downwards.
TTACAAAGAAAAATACATGGAAGTAAATGTTGACTGTATCTAATACAGTGTAATTCAGCATTCAGAAGCTGAACTAAATTTAGCAAGTTATTAAAACTATCCAAATCTACATTTTAAATCTTCATGTTTATTATTTTACATGACAATAGTGGTTGTTATTAATCCTTAAAAATTTTACAGAATTTCATGTTCTTCTTAAATTTATGGCCAAACTCTTCAGCTCAAGACTACTATTCTTCCTCTTGAGCCACACTCCCATTTCTGGTTTTCTGGTCATTAACTGTAGATAAGAGTCTCACGGACTTTTGTGCCTGGGCTGGTTTTGAACTTTGATCTTTGCATCTCAGCCTCCTGATTAGTATTACAGGCATGCCACCAGCACCTAGCTGAGAATATCTTTAGAAGTAATGATGTATATAACTCTAACTCCTCTGTACATCACCCCATCTAATTTTTTTTAAAAGACAATTAAGCAAGAATTTCTCATGAGAATATCTTAAATCACAGAATTGAAATCAACAGAGCAAAAAACATAATATCAGTGTCACTCAAAAATGCATTTAATTGATGTTTAAGAAGAGGGAGCAATCTTAATCTCCAACAAAATTAACTTCTCAGTAAAATCAGTACATAAAGATAGAGACGGCCATTACATATTAGTAAAGGGTACAATCCATGCCCAGAATATTACAGTTATAAATATCTACTCCCCCAACACTGGAGCACCCAAATTCATCAAACAAACTCTTTTAGAATTACAGAACAAGATAGACCCAAACACAATCATTGTGGGAGACCTCAATACACCACTCTCAACAAATGACAGGTCACGTCAACAAAATTTAAGCAAAGACACCATCGACTTAAATGACACCATAGCCCAGCTGGGCTTAACAGATATACACAGAGTCTTCCACACAACGGCGAAACTTTTTATATTTTTCTCCACAGCACATGGAACACATTCCAAAACAGATCATATAATAGCTCATACAGAAAACTTAAGCAGATACAAGAGGTCTGATATAATCCCATGCATCCTATCAGACCACAGTGGATTTAGACTAATTCTGAACAATGCAGTCAAAGTCAAAAAACATTCAATCACATGGAAACTGAACAACACACTTCTGAATAACTCCTGGGTAACAGATCAGATCAGAAATGAAATTAAAAACTTCCTTGAATGTAATGACAATCAAGAAACATCAAAAAGGAACTTATGGGACACAGCAAAGGCAGTTATAAGAGGCAAATTTATCGCACTAGGAGCACATATTAAAAAGACAGAAGAAGAGCATGTAAATAACCTTAAAAAAAACTGAAACACTTAGAGGAGCAAGAAAAAGTTAATTCTAAAACAGCTAGAAGGACAGAAATAACAAAAATAAAATCAGAAATTTCAGAGATTGAAATAAGATCTAATATACAAGAAACTGATAAATCAAAAAGTTGGTTCTTTGAAAGAGTCAACAAAATAGACAGACCCTTGGCAAGATTAATCAAAAAAGGAAAGGGGAGACTCAAATAAACAAGATTAGAGACCCCACGGGAACAATCACAACTGATTCCCAAGAAATCCAGTCCATAATGAATAGGTACTACCAGGGCCTATATTCAAAGCAACAAGAAAATCTAGTAAAAATGGATGATTCCTTAAATAAATATAGGCTACCCACACTGAACAACGATCAGGTAAACAAATTGAACAGACCAATTTCTTACAACAAAATTGTGGAAGCAATCAGGGAAATGCCAACCAAAAAAAGACCAGGTCCAGATGGATTCACTGAGGAATTCTACAAGACGTTAAAAGATGAAATAACACCTATACTCTTGAAACTCTTCCGAGAAATAGAAACAGAAGGAGCAATACCAAACTCATTTTATGAAGCTAATATTACTCTCATCCCCAAACCAGGGAAAGACCCAACAAAAAAAGAAAACTACAGACCTATCTCTCTAATGAACACAGATGCAAAACTCCTCAATAAAATATTAGCCAACAGAATCCAGAAACAAATTTAAAAAAATCATACACTATGATCAAGTGGGCTTCATCCCACAAATGCAAGGCTGGTTTAACATTCACAAATCAATCAATGTAATATATCTTATCAATAGAGTTAAGGATAAGAATCGTATGATAATTTCTCTGGACGTGGAGAAGGCATTTGACAAAATACAACATCCATTCATGTTGAAAGCACTAGAAAAAATAGGAATAAGAGGTACATTCCTCAAAATAGTGAAAGCCATATATGAAAATCCTACAGCCAGTATTATACTAAATGGTGAAAGACTGGAACCATTCACCTTAAAATCAGGAACTAGACAGGGATGCCCACAATCTCCAATTCTCTTTAATATAGTACTGGAACCCTTAGCCAGAGCAATAAGGCAAGAAAAGGACATCAAAGAGATCCACATAGGGAAAGAAGAAATTAAACTATCCTTATTCGCAAATGACATGATCCTCTACTTGAGTGACCCAACACACTCCACTCCCAAACTTCTAGAATTAATAAACCACTTTAGCAAAGTGGCAGGACACAAAATCAATCTTCAGAAGTCAGTAGCCTTCTTGTACACCAACAGTACACAAACAGAGGGCCAAATCAAGAAAATGATCCCATTCACAATAGCCCCCAAAAGAATAAAATACTTAGGAATATACTTAACCAAAGATGTAAAGGAATTATTCATTGAAAACTATTAAAGCCTAATGAAAGAAATTAAAGAGGACACTAGGAAATGGAAAGACATCCCATGCTCATGGCTAGGGAGAATCAACATAGTGAAAATGGAAATACTGCCAAAATTGATATACAAATTCAATGCAATCCCCATCAAAATCCCAAAGACATTCTTTATGGAAGTTGAAGATATAATCCAAGGATTCATATGGAACAAGAAAAAACCTAGAATAGCCAAAACAATTCTAGACAAAAAGAGCAATGCTGGTAGTATTACAATACCAGACTTCAAACTCTACTATAGAGCCATAATAACAAAAACAGCATGGTACCAGCACAAAAACAGACCAGAAGACCAGTGGAACAGAATAGAAGACCCAGAAATAGAACCACATACCTATAGGCAACTTGTATTTGACAAAGAAGCCAAAGATATACAATGGAACAAACACAGTCTATTCAATTATTGGTGCTGGCAAAACTGGGCAGCCACATGCAGAAAACTAAAAATTGACCCTAGCCTTTCGCCATGCACAAGCATTAACTCAAAGTGGATCAAACACCTGAATGTCAGACCGGAAACCATGAAACTGCTACATGATAAAGTAGGAGAGACACTGGAATTCATAGGCACAGGCAATAGATTCCTGAACACAATCCCAGGGTCACAACAGATTGGAGAGAGACTTGATAAATGGGACTACCTAAAAATAAAAAGTTTCTGTACAGATAAAAACATACTTGCAAAAGTAGAGAGACAGCCAACCAACTGGGAAAAGATATTCACCAACAATACATCTGAGAAATGCTTAATATCTAGTATCTACAGGGAACTCAAGAAACTAATCCCCCCAAAACCCAATAAACCATTCACTAAATGGGTAAGGGAACTAAAGAGAGACCTATCAGAAGAAGAGATTAAAATGGCAGACAAGCATATGAGAAAATGTTCATCATCTATGGACATAAAGGAAATGCAAATAAAAACAGCCCTAAGATACCACCTTACCCCAACAAGAATGGCCAAGATCTTGAACTCAGACAATGACAGTTGCTGGCCGGGTTGTGGAGAAAAAGGAACCCTACTACACTGCTGGTGGGAATGTAGACTAGTTCAGCCATTCTGGAAAGCAGTGTGGAGGTTCCTTAAAAAACTGAAAATAGACCTTCCCTATCAGCCCGCCATTCCCCTTCTGGGCATCTATCCTGAACAGCTTGACCCAGGATATTATAAAGTCACCTGCTCAGCTATGCTCATCTCTGCACTATTCACAATAGCCAGGTGATGGAAACAATCCAGATGCCCTACTGCACATGAATGGATACAGAAAATGTGGTATATATACACAGTGGAATTCTACATAGGCAACAGACAAGAAAAAATAATGGCATTCGCAGGGAAGTGGATGAATCTAGAGCGAATCATGTTGAGTGAGACCATTCAAGACCTAAGGAACAAAAGGCACATGGTATCCTTAATATGTGGCTATTAAATCCAAAGAGTACAAGAAGGAGGCTCAATAACTGCATACCCAAAGCTATGGACATGGTAATGGAACTACAAACATAACTATAGAGACATAAAAACTTATGACTCTATAGACATAATGTTTTATTTCATAAATTGATATGTTTCTATGACATACAAACACTTAGCCTAATTTTGATTAAGTTCTAAATACTAAGTCCTAGAGACTGTAATTAGAGATTCCCTCATTGAACACTTGTTTGTTAAACTTGTCATTTAAAATATGATGTAAACATAAGCCATAAAAAAGAATTGTACTTATTAACTTTCCAATATAACTGTAGTCCCTCTGTACATCACCTTGACAATAAAAGTAAATTAAAAAAAGAAAAACAATTCACTTAATTTACCAACTGCCCACATAGAATTATACTACTGGAAATGATAAGACCTATGTAAAAGACCAAATGCATCCTAATAGCATCTTCTTTTGTCTTGGTTCTCTCAAAATTCTGATTTTGTTGGTGTGTGCTATCTCAAGTGTCTCTCAATAGTTGAATTATAAATGCAGCTAGAGTCAAGAACAAGTTTTCTATTTCTTTTCCTAGCTCATTACCAAAAATTTATTTCTACCACCCACTATATTTTTAAAACATTAATTTTATTGTCAGGGTGATGTATAGAGGGGTTACAGTAACATTCATAAGGTAGTGAGTATATTACTCTTCAACATTGTTACCTCTTCCCTTGTTTTTCTCCTACTTTATCTTCCCCCCCTTCTCAAGTTATAAAATTCATTTCCAACATATTTTCCTCTGGATGTCACTGTTACACTGGTTCATCCTTTGTCTGTTGTCATATCACCTTGATTTTCCTCTTCCCTCCTCTTCCCTGACTCAAATAGTCAAATACATGCATATAAAGTACACCATTTAAAGGAGCATGCAAAGTAGTTAAAGACAGTGTCCATTTCTCACTGGAAAAAGTGAGTAATCATGAATCACCTATAACTAAGAAATCATAAATATAAGTGTAAATATGGATTTTATTTCAAAATCCAAAATTGCTCTAGAAGTAGAGGCTTTTGATTTTTCTATAGACTTAATTTTATTATTACTCTCACAATTTCTTACACAAAGTAAGTGGTGAGTAATCATCATTAAGATAGATTCCGCAAATATGGAATCATGTGGGAAGACCCAGTCAGGACCCCTCTGAGTTTCTGACTGAGGACATCCAAAATGGACCCATATTTTGTATTCCTACCAGCTCCTCAGGAGAGTTGATGCTGCTGTTCTGGGAACACAGAGAATGATTCTCTGAATCATCTAATGATTTTAAGTTTTTTAAAATCTATATTTTTATTATTCTAAAGTAGTTTTACAAGGAAGTCACCATAAAACAAAGACTTTTATGAAAAGAGTACTTTTCTAATTTCTTGTTGCTCATTTTGACATATGCAAACAGGAGTGGTACTTTTCTTTAGGAATTTATTGGGAGTGCAGAACCTCACAGTTCATGGTAGATACACTGAATCATAATTTCCATGTGCCTGAATTATGTGCACTTATAAATTAGAAGGCCAGTTTCATACCTGTGTATCAGGGCCAAGTGTACAATAGCTTAGCATACAGGTATGGAGGTTCTCTTCCAAGGCTTTTGATTGGTCTAGAGGAAAGTTTGTAATTTTACCAATATATACTACTGATATTTTATAAAATATTTCATAAATGACAAAATGTGGTTTTATAGCAACAGGCCTACATTAGATTATGTTCTATCTTTCTTTTAGGAAACAGTAGCAGCCTTCAACTAAAGAAAATGAAACAAAAGCCCACAAAATTAATAACTTTTCTGTATGCCAACCATGGAAAATTGAGGATGAAATCAGAAAATCACCTGCTTTTGCAATAGTCTAAAAAACAACTAAGAATTAACCAAAGAGGTGACAGACCTCTATGATAAAATCCTAAAAAAGTAATTAAATTAAATCTCCTTTGCTTCTGGATAGGGAGGACTCACAACCTGAAAATGTCAATACTACCCAAGGCTATCTACAAATTCAATGCAATACTCATCAATATCTCAAAAATATTCTTTAATAAAATAGAAGAAGCAATCCAAAAATCCATATGAAATAAATAATAAGGATCTCAAACAGAAAAAAACAGTGCTGGAGGAAAATCAATATCAAACTTAAAACTCTATTATAAAGCTATAATTATAAAAACAGCTTGGTTCTGGCACAAGAATTGAAAACTCAGACATGAACTCACGGACTTATGATTACCTAATCTTTATAAGGGAGCCAAAAATACACGATGAAACAAAGACATCCTCTTCAACCAATGGTGCTGGCAAAATTGGCCATGTAGAAAACTGAAGTCACATCCTTGTATGTAACCCTGAGCCAGAATCAGCTCCACAAGGATCAAAGACTTTGAGGTAAGAATGGATATCCTGAAAAGGGACAGGTGAGAGGCGTAGGCTCCTTGGAATACATTGAAACATTCTAAATAAGCAGCCAGAAGCACAACAAATCAAAAAATCTTGGTACATGGGATTCCATTAAGTTACAGAGCTTTTGCCTGGCAAAGGACATAGCTAGCAAGATAAATAGAAAGACTACAGATTGGGAAAAGATCTTCCCTAGCCATAAAACAGAGCAGGGCTTCATATCAAAAATTTAACTAGAGCTCAAAAAAATTAAACGTCCCCAAAGTAAATCCTCAGAGACACAACTCTCTCATGAACTGGTGGACTAAATAATTAAAAAGAAACTTCTCTGGAGTGGAATAAGGATAGCTAATAAAACAAATGGAGAAATATCTCTGGTCATAAAAGTAATGCAAATCAAAACCTCATCCTAGTTAGAATGGCCATTATCAAGAAAACAAGTTGTAGTAGATAATGATTGTTATGTGGCAAAAAAAAAATATTGTTGGTTCAACTGTAAACTTGATCAACCACTCTGGAAAGCAGTATGGAAGACCTTCAAAAGACTAAACAGATCTCCCACTCCAGCAATCCCACTCCTGGGCATTTGCCCTAATGTTCACAAGGGCACACTAAAGCTACCACTACCACCAAGTTCATTGCAGCATTATTCACCATAAATAAGATATGGAACAAAACCAGATGCCCCTCAGTAGCTGAATGGATCAAGAAGATGTGGTATTTATACACAATGGAATTCGATGCTGACATCAGAAAAAATGGCATTGCCACATTCATAAGGAAATGGAAAGACTTAGAAAAAATCATATGAATGAAGTAAGCCAGACCAAAAGAAACAGTATCCATGGTTTCCCTCATTTGTAATAGTCTATGTCAAGGATAATCCCAGTAGAGGTGCCAATAGCTCATATTGTGCATACGACCATATAAAATGATCTAATTGAAATGAACTTCAGGATATGGAAACGAGAGGTTTTTCTTTTCTTTTCTTTTTTTTTTTTTTTTTTTGGTGGGTCATGGGGCTTAACCTCTGGGCTTGGGTACTGTCTCTGAGCTCTTTAGCCCTACCTTTGAGCAACAGCCCCACTTCCTCTGTTCTAATGATTAACTGGAGATAAGAGTCTCAATGTTTTAGTGCAGGGGCTGGCTTTGAACTGTGACCTTCAGATCTCAACCTCCTAAATAGCTAGAATTACAGGCATGGGCCACTGTGCCCAGCGGATACAAGAGGGCTTTTTGTTGTTGTTGTTGTTGTTGTTGTTGCTTTTAATGTACCATGTGCAGTTATTATTTTTTCCTGCATTTTTATTTTCCTGCATTTTAATCCCCTATTATCACTGTTTTTTATTTCAGTACCCTGTTTATCTGATTTGCAAAGGGAATGGTAATAACAAAAATGATGAGGCAAAGGACAAAGTGATACAGGACACAATGTTCATTGCAGCACTATTCACCATAGCAAAGATATGGAACCAACCTAGATGTCCCTCAGTTGATGAATGGATCAACAAGTTGTGGTATTTGTACACAATGGAATTCTATGCTGCTGTCAGAAAGAATGACATCGACCCATTTGATAGGAAATGAAAAGACTTAGAAAAAATCATATTAAGTGAAGTAAGCCAGACTCAAAGGAACTTAGGCTCAATGGTTTCCCTCATTTGTCATAATCAGTAGAAACCTTGGGCTCTACTAGCAGAGATCTGCAATAGAGCAAAATCTTGATACATAAGGCCATATAGTATGAAGCTAATTGAAAGGACCTCCAGGATATCGAAACAAAAGCCATATAATGAATGATTGTTGTCCTTAATGTACTATGTTGTCTCTCATCTCCTTTGCTGTCCCTTGGTTATCTCATATTGTTATAGTACCTCACTTTGTTATCTGATATATTGAATTTATTTGTATTTGGTTATTTGAAATTTGATAGGGAAGGGGGGAAAACCAAGACGGGTGGGGGGTGTGGGGGGGGAGGAAAATGGGTACCAAGACATGTGAAAGGGTATCAATGTACGTGAATTAATGCACCTTCTATCTGGCAAATATCATGTAACCCTTTTACTAATTACAATAAAAAATGCAAAAAAAAAGAAAATGAACATTACAATTTTGGGGCATTTCAAGGGGAGTAAAAATGGGAGAAACACAATATAGGGATAACAATGGTCTACAAGAAATGTTCTCATTGCCTAACTTATCTGTTACCCCTCTCTACATCTCCTTTACAATAAAATTAAAAGTAAAAAGTAAATAAAACAAGCAAGTTCCTATGAATCTACTTAGATCAAGGTTGGGGAATGAAACGTAATTTATCAAAGGTGGACAATGAAATGCAATTTAGCAAAATTTCAAACAATTCTTATTGTTAGGTATATTTTAGAAATTCTACTTCTAAGCAAATTAACCTCTCATCCCAAGTTCCAAAAATTGTGTTCATGTATTCCTAAAGCAAATAATGCTTCATAAATATATAGTATAGACTAATTCTATATATTTGTAAATGTAATTAATTTATACTACCATATTTAAAATGTTTCATCAATTGAAATGAACAAAATAATTTGATGTGTATACTTAAGAATACACATACATTCATATAGGTATAGTAAGAAGAAGAGGGAGAGATCTTGAAATATACATTAAGTTATGATATGAGGCACTGAATTCATTCAGAGAGCCAGCATAGAAGAGAGAGAGAGAAGCCCAACATTGAGCCACTACTTAAAGCTATAATCCTAGGTACTCAGGAGGCTGTGATCTGAGGGTCATGGCTCAAAGCCAGACAAGATAGGAAAATCCATGAGACTCTTCAGTTAACCACCAGAAACCCGCAACTGAGCTGTGGCTCCAAGCCGAAGAGTGCTAGCCTTGAGCAAAAGAGATCAGTGACAGCACCCAGGCCTTGAGTTCAAGGCCCACAACTGGTATAAACACACACACACACACACACACACACACACACACACACACACACACACACAACAGAGAGTCAGGGAGAGAGTTTGTTCTAATCTAGTTTTGTCTTCCCAATAATCAATGTTGACATTTCACCTACCATTCTCAGATGCCAAGTTCCTCATTTACATATAAAGACCCTGAGCCACATTAGCTGTGAAAACAAAACACCCTTCTAGTAATGATGTGTCTGTAATGTTGAGAAGTGTAGCAGTTATTAAAAGGTTAACTGCTAAACTATGAACAGGGATTTTCACATTAGGTGTGTCTGACCTATTTTCTACCCTGTCCTTATGCATATAGCTAAAAGATACCTAATAAAATTTGTTGAAGTAAAACTAAGCAAATGACAGAATACTACTTTAATTTTTAATAGCATCTGAAAGTGGGATTGTTGAGACCTTGTCTTTCAGCACAGTTTGGTTTATGCTAAGTAACTTTACAGCAAGATTTGCTGGACAGGTAACTGAAGTTGGGCCAACAGCACATATTAAAAGAAATCGTTGTAAGTTTACAGAAAAGGAAAATGAAGTCAACTGGCTCAATATGCCCGCTGAAGTAAAGCTGGGATCTTGAAACCAAGTATTGTTGAGAAAACTATTAATTTTGGTAAGTGAGCTATGTAGTTGGTTCACAGGAGCAGAAATTTCCTGGAACAAGCAGCTAAATTACTTTTGTTTGAACTAGTGTTGTTTAGCACAGAAGCAGAAAATATGATTACTCTTAGAATTGTTTAGCATAAGAATAGAACATATAAGACTTAGCAACAATGTTTGTAGGATTTGGTTTGTTTTTCGGGTGTGAGGTGCTACTATAATTGCTTTGGTATTTGCATCTTTCTTTCAGTGCTCTACATGCTAGCCAGTTTATTTCTTATCTTACCCCTTGGACTTTTCCATTTAGATAGTCCCTGAATTAGGGGGTATTTTGCCACCACCAACTAGAAAGTACTTTGAGCAGGTTCATATTGACTGTCAGGATTAAGGTTGTCATCATATAGAAAGGATGATATGAAATCCCAACAACTACCCGTACATCAATATGGCTGTACAGACCTAATTCTCCCTCCTGTCAGCAACAAGGAATCGTTTTCTATGGTCCCATGGATCTGACCTCAGGGATTCTTTGTGTCCTTTGTACTGAGTTCAGAGACTTCCACTGTGAAGTTGCCTAGTGTGTACAGAGCTTTCGTTCTGGAAAATGAAACTTCAGAAGTATTTCAAATAAAGATAGTTGCTGAGGTAGAAAGTGGAAGTAGAATATGACAGACAGCCCTCAACTTGTAAAACAAAGTCAGAAGTACATGGGGATTTAAAAAAGGGCAGAGAAGCTGACATCAAAGAAGGAGAATTCATACCAATTAAGCCAAAGGTGAGAGTCCTTAACTATGACTGACTCCTGTATATTCCAACAACATGGTGAGCCACAGGCTGCTATTTGTATTTTATACAGGTTGGAGGAAGCTGAGCTCAAAGGTTATGAGAGATTTGGCAACAGCGATAAGGAGAGGATAGAGCCAGCTGCAAGCATAACTCCAACACTGCTTTTTCAATAACTTGCACAGCCAGAATGGAATGCTTGTTCCTGAGTTCAATGCCCCAGTCCCCACCGCAGGAAAGCACACAGATGTGACTATCTTTAACATTTTTAATATATTTTTATTGTAATTAATAGAAGGGTTACATTATATTCGCCAGATAGAAGGTGCATTACTTCACAAACACTGCTAACCTTCCTCATGTTTTTGTCCCCATTTCCCTCTGCTCACCCCGTCCCTCATCTTGTTTTCCCCCCTTTCCTATTCTATTTCAAATAAACAAATACACATATATACAATATATCAGATAACAAGGTAAGATACTGTAACAATAGGAGATAACCAAGGAACAACAAAAGAGATGAGAAATAACAGTACATTAAGAACATCAATCACACATTATATTGCTCTTGTCTCTCAAAACGTCATGAAACATTTTCTGTAATGACACTCAGTTTTGCCTGGAACATGGCCTCCCATTTTATATGCAATGCACATATCTTGTGTAAGGCTGACTCTTACTTCCATGAAGGTTTTCATCATATGAGAGACAGTAATGAGAGTAATAGTTGTCCTACTTCTGCCATACCAAGTCCCACAATATTTGTCATTAAAACTTGCACTAACATTATTTTTTTAAAGAAGCCATATTCCAATAAGGTCTCTTAATATAATATACATTTGAAGTTATTAGATTTTATCATATGGAGAACATCTATCAGCAAATAAAAAATTAAAAGCAAAATGCAAAATAAGGCAAGAATAGAAAAGCATTTTCTTAGCAGGAAGTATGGAATCCAGCTTTAGGTGGCTAATCATTTTCAGAACATAAGTTTTATTTCATCTATATTTTTTTGTATTGGCTTATTTCTACTTAATTTAAGGGCACAGAAAAGCTCTGATCAATTACCATCATGGAATTTTTTTTGTGGGTCATGGGGCTTGAACTAGGCCTGGGCGCTGTCCCTGAGCTCTTTAGCTCAAGGCTACTGACCTACACCTAGGCCTGGGTGTTGTCTCTGAGCTTTTCAGCTCAAGACTACCACCCTACCCTTGAGCCAAGCCCCACTTCCCATTTTCTAGAGGTTAATCAGAGATAAGAGTCTCGAGTCCTTTTTTGCCCTGGCTGACTTTGAACCTTGATCCTCAGATCTCAGCCTCTTGAGTAGCTAGGATTATAGGCGTGAGCCACCTAGCCTTACTAGCATCATGGAATTTTGTAAAGAAATTTTTTTCCTGCACCTAACCTACTATCACTTGCATAACAACTACAAAACAACAACAGCAAAAAGCACATCCGACTCTTAAGTTCAGCTCTCAAAATATTTTTTAAAATTAAATTCAGATTTACATTTTTAAATAATAGCAAACAGCCATCAACTAAGCATATTATCACACTTTATTTTCATACACAAACAAATTCATCTTGCTGACACTTTCCATATTGTTATAACCTTAGTAACCAAATCATTTCCTCTTTAGAAGTTTTTCTACTAGATATACTTTTTCAGCTTAATCTAGTTCATTTTAGTGGTAATCCACGAAGAAAAATGCTTCTTCAATGCAACACTTCAATAAATAGTCCCTTTGACAGTTTTTTTTACCTCTGAAAATACATGCATGTAAAAACTAGACAAATGGCATGTAGATTTGTATTTTGTTCCAAATACTGGAAAATTTTCCTCCAAATTGCTTTCATTGTCTTCTTACAAACAGTATAGAGATAGACAATTTTCTCTTTCATAAGATCAGAAATATCTGAGCTAATTTTTCCTTATTCCTGATTTAGTTTTGCTAATACAATGTGAGATAGTCATTGTCTTGAATGAGTTTTTCTTAATTGTAGCTAAAAATTCACACAGTGAGAAAGAAGGAGCTCAATAGCTAAGTGCATAAGATTATTTACAATGATGCTTATCAAAATGAATTTCAAGAAATGGAAGAGGTTTTTTCAATGTTCAAGATTTTATTAATACTGATTTTTACATCATATTTCAAATTTCATGTTTAATAAACAAGTATTCAAGAAGTGAATCTCTATTTGCAATTATTGGCACATAGATTTTAGAACATAAAATTAAACTGAGGGTTTTTTTATGTCATAGATACATATTAATTTATGTAACTGTATGACTATAGAGTATATATCCCATCAAAGATTGCTATGTCTTTTTAGTTATATCTCCAAGACCATGTCCATAACTTGAGTACCTGAGTATTGAGTCATTGCTCTTGTACTGTTTGGATCTAATATCCACATATCAAAGAGACAATGCACCTTTTGTTCCTTTGGTCTTACCTTAACTCGATCAACATGATTCCCTCTAGTTTCATCCACTTCCCAGTGAATGCCATTATTTTATCTTGTCTGGTGGCTACGTAGGGTTCCATTGTATATATATCCATTCATCTGCAGTAGGGCATCTAGATTGTTTCCATCACTTGGCTATTGTGAATAGTGCAGAGATGAACATGGTTGTGCAGGTGTCCTTATCATATCCTGGTTTATGATGCTCAGGGTAGATTTAACATATTTTAACATAATATTTAATATAATTTAAGTTTTCCAAATCACTGTGCTAATCTATTTCCTTTTCTTTTTGTGGAATCTTACTCTTTGTCATTCATTTTGTCTTTGATGTTTTAGTTTTTTAATGTTTTATAGTATTTTTATATGTATTTTTTAAAAATGTTTTATGCAAGGTAACTTTCTGAATTGCAGATGTTTTTCAGTTAGTCTTTTGTTTTTAAATGTTCCAAGAGAAAATCCTCCCAGCTGTTCTCCAGTTTTACAAATATGAAAGAATGAATGAGGACAACATTGATTTACTTTGTTAGTTTATTAGTTACCTAGCTCATGATTTAAATTAGCCCACTTAAAAGTTTAAGCGATATTTTTTTATCTTGTGTGATTATTGTTCTTTTTTATTTTTTTATTGTAATTCGTAAAAGGTTTACATGATATTTGCCAGATAGAAGGTGCACTAATTCACATACATTGATACCCTTTCACATGTCTTGGTACCCATTTCCCTCCCCCCCCCACACCCTCCACCCGTCTTGGTTTTCCCCCCTTCCCTATCAAATTTCAAATATCCAAATACAAATAAATTCAATATATCAGATAACAAAGTGAGATACTATACCAATATGAGATAACCAAGGGACAGCAAAGGAGATGAGAGACAACATAGTACATTAAGGACAACAATCATTCATTATATGGCTTTTGTTTCAATATCCTGGAGGTCCTTTCAATTAGCTTCACATTATATGGCCTTATGTATCTGCTCTATTGCAGATCTCTGCTAGTAGAGCCCAAGGTTTCTACTGATTATGACAAATGAGGGAAACCATTGAGCCTAAGTTCCTTTGAGTCTTACTTACTTCACTTAATATGATTTTTTCTAAGTCTTTCCGTTTCCTAACAAATGGGGCGATGTCATTCTTTCTGACAGCAGCATAGAATTCCATTGTGTACAAATACCACAACTTGTTGATCCACTCATCAACTGAGGGACATCAAGGTTGGTTCCATATCTTTGCTATGGTGAATAGTGCTGCAATGAACACTGTTGTGCTAGTGGATTTAGTATGTCCTTGTTTCTGGATGGTTGGGTAAATGCCAAGTAGTGGAATTGCTGGGTCATAGGGGAGTTCTATGTTTAGCCTTTTGAGGCACTGCCACACTGCTTTCCATAGTGGTTGAACGAGTTTGCACTCCCACCAACAGTGTAGTAGTGATCCCTCTTGGCCACATCCCCTCCAACATCTGTTGTTATTCGTTTTCCTGATCCTGGCCATTCTAACTGGAGTGAGGTGGAATCTTAGAGTTGTTTTGATTTGCATTTCTTTTATGACCAGAGATGTTGAGCATTTCTTCATGTGTCTATAGGCCATTTTTGTTTCTTCTTCAGAGAAGACTCTCTTTAAGTCTTTGGCCCATTTTTTAATGGGATGGTTGTTACTTTGGAGGTTAGTTTTGGAGTGATTCAATTTTTTGAGTTGTTGATATATTTTAGATATGAGGCCTTTGTCCGTTGTTTGGTTGGTGAAGATCTTCTCCCACTCTGTAGGCTTCCTGATTAGTTTAGTAGCTATGTCCTTTGCCACACAAAAGCTCTGCAGTTTAATGCAGTCCCATTTATCCAGCCTTTCTCAGGTTTGTTGTGATTCTTGGTCCTTATTAATAAAGTTTCGATCTGTGCCAAGGAGGCCTAGTGTATCTCCTATTCCTTCCTGTAAAGTTTTCAGTGTGTCAGCTTTTACCTCCAGGTCTTTGATCCATTTGGAGTTAATTCTAGTGCAAGGTGACAAAGAAGGTAAGTGATATTTTTATAGTATGCTTTTGTTTTTTTTGTTTTTTGCCAGTCTGGGCATTGTTCCTTGAGCTTCATTTGTTAATGGATAGCAATCTCCTACCTGAGCCATAGTATCACTTCCAGGTATTTCTGCATGCGGTACTCAGGAAACAATCCCAGGTCTTCGTTTAGCTATGCAAGCACTCTAACACTAAGCCACATTCCCAGCCACTGCTTATTGTATGTCTTATGAAACTGTGAAATTATGCAATTTCTGCCTGTTATCAATATAATTTATATTTATGGATTATCAGTTTTTACAATGAGCATTTGTTGCATGTTTTAATATCAGTAAAATGAACTTGTACTAATGATTCTGTTTTATTATTTTCATCATTTACTAAAAATAAATATGGTTGCTCAACAAGTTTAGTTTTGAGATTTAGAATTGAATTAAAGGTCAAAGAAAAAAGTCATTATTTATAAATCTCATCAAATCCATAGTTTAATTCTGAAGAAATTAAAATGCTTTATATATTCTTATTCAGAAAATATTTAGATGTATTATTTTATCTCCATTTGTAAATTTTGTAAGTTAAAACAATCATAGATTATTTTTAACTGTACCCATTTCAGTGATATGGCTTATTTCCAACTCAATGTATAGGATACATTGAATCTAATATCTTTGGGTAAATTCTAAACCAAAATCTAGGCCTTAAATAGCCACAGGTCTTTTCCCCTCTACCTCCTGTAGGGATAGTTACACTGTGCAAACAAGCTTTGGCCAATCTCTTAGAGAATGAGAGATCCTTTAGAGCCTAAGGCCACATGGACTACAGGTTAGCTATACTAGCTAAGCAAAGTCAATTACTAAAAAGAAATTTGAGCATATGTTATTACTTCATTGAACTTTGGGTTGGTCTATTACACAATGAGCAAGTAACAGATATTTTCATGGTTTCCTTTAGGTTTCAGAACATTCTTTTGTCTACTTCTGAAACATATTTATATACATTTACTACTCATCTGAGAAATAATTCTTAGGGATTATTAGTCATATAAAACAAAGCTGAATTGCTTTAATTTTGTTCCTTTCCTTAAGATTTTATTATGAGAGTTTAGTATGTTTAAATTTATGTACTTAATTTTTCCAGGAATAGCATCTTCATAAATTTTCTCTTGACTAAGATAACAAAGATATTTTATAAAAATACTAATTTTTGCTGGGCACAGTGGCTCATGCCTGTAATTCTTACTACACAAGAAGCCAAGAACAGAGGATCACACTGGAATTGGCCCTGGGGCTCAAGTGATAGAGCAGTAGCGTTGAGCTAAAAGAAGCTCAGGGACAGTGCCCAGGCCTAGAGTTCAAGTCCTAGAATTGGCAATAATAAAAATACTGACTTTTTTTGTCTGTATTAACAAATACTTCTGCAAGAGGTAATTAATATTTGTACTAGAAAATTAATATTTGTACCAGAAATACTTTGATTTTTAAATTCATCTATTTTTTCAGGGTTCCACAATTAAACATTTTACTGACAGTATCTGGCAATTACTTCCTTATTTAGTTTCATATTAATAAAAATAATTTTTGTCACATGCTTTTGCTCATCAGTTTAGTTTTGCATATTGTATACTGGGTATATGTATTGTATTTATGCTATTATGTGTTGCTCTATATTAGGATATAAGTAATGTATTTCCTAATAGTAAATATTCATCATTCCTGTGAAAACTTCCAGATTTTATGATATATCTTAATTTGTAGTGAAAGACCCGCGGAGACCCGCACCCAAGGACGCACACACGAACCACCAGATACAATAGGCAAGAGGGTTTTATTCGGGCATATGCTCGGGCTCCCAAGTCCACTTGACCACGAGATCCGCAAGGTTCGGGTCAGTGTCTGGGCTAGGGCTTCTCAGGTACACGTGACCTCGAGATCCGTGAGGTTCGGGTCAGTGGCTGAGAGCCCCGATCTGTCTCGAGAGTGACTTTTTATACAGTTCTACAGTCCGTTGTAACAGAGTCCTCGCTTTTTCAGCCAATAAGTTTAAAGTATTCCAGTGAGGTCTGCACGCAGGCAGCCAATCGTTGGGAAACAAGTTATACATTTTGACCATTAATCTCTCAGACAGGGCCCGGTGGGAAATATGTCCTTTGTGTGGGGAGGCGACCCTTATCCGAGGTAGCACATGTTGTTTGTGAGGTAGGATGTCCAGCTGCAGAGACTGGTCAACAGGATGTGGACTAGGGGATGCGACCCTTATCTGAGGTAGCACCTGTTGTTTGTGAGGTAGGGTGTCCAGCTGCAGATTTAGCTTGTGAGGCTACTACTTATTTACCAAGGGGAGAGGGTGGGGTAAATAATCTAGCAATAGCAAAGTATATTTTATACAGAGGCCAGAAATCGCTTGGTCAGGCACAAAAGTCTATTCCTTAACAATATGGGCTAACAGGGTCTTCACGCTGAGTAGCACATTCCAATGGGTCCGTGGTCCTGGGAGAATGACCCTTGTTCTGTTATAAAATTAGCTCCTTTCAAGGCCTGGATGGTACTATTGCCGGCTAGTTGTCGACTACAGATAGCAGAGCAAACGGGACGTTACAGAGAACAGAACAATCAAGACATGGGTTAAGCTTGTAAAAAGCTACTACCAGGGGGAAGGGGCAGGGTCAGGTTTTACACAAGTTCCTGCCCAGTTATGAGAGATACAGGTATGAGTAAGGCGTGCTTACAAACTACAAAAAACGCCCTCATTCTGAAGCAGCAGCCGTCTTGTTGTCCATGTAAGTTGCCCAGGGTATGGAGATGAAAAATAACTACCCCCAGACCCAAAACCATTCCCCATCAGTAAGCAGAATGAAAATCCCCAAGGACCCAGAGGCTGCACAAACAGGAACTTCTGAGCCCTAGTCAGCCATTGTTCACACAGATGTCCATAAGCTCCAGGAACCAACCTATCTGGTGTCAAAATTAGACTGCACATATAGCATTGTATAACATTAATTTCCCAAACCATAAAACTACTCTCTGACAGTTGAATGGGGCCCGGCGTCTTAGAACTTCCCGCTGGTTTCCACCAGCCTGGGAAGCTCCCCAATCCCCATCTTATCTCATCCGACCACCTGATGGGTGTAAATCTGTGACATTTGCCTTAGAAGAGACTGTGTAAACACTGGCTGTCAGCCTCTCCCCAGCACCTCACAATATCACTGCTTTGAGGTACGAGTGAACAAGTTGCATGCTGGTTCCCTTAATCTATGGCCACCTGGCCACCGTTTCTCAGTTAGCAAAAGCATGAGTTAAACTTTAAGATGACAGCACTATAGTTCTGACCTGGGATCTATCAGTAGAAGTACTTATCTTATTAGATACTTTCAAATTAATATTTGAACTTTTTTATTTTCTCCTGTCCCCAGTTCTTATCAAGATTTAAATTCCTGTACCTTAAAGACATGTTATTTCTTTATAGTTGAGTCTTAAAAATAGTTTTATAACCTTTTCTCTGCTCAGTACTCTGTTCAGGTTGAAATAGCGCCTTCATGATGAATCCATTGCAAATGATAGTGTTAATATTAAAATCCCTGTACCTTCCTTACTTCCCTGCAGGACATTAGAGATGATAGTCTTTTCTCCTGTAATTGATCTGTTTTTGTTTTCCCTTCCTTCACTTATTACTTTATCCATAAATTCAATGTGCATTCTCAGCTTTCAAATAAAGTTATCTGAAAATAGTGGTATAAACTCTGGGGAGTGGAATTTAGGACTTGATCAGGTCCTGAAAGGGCTCAGCTCACAAGCAACAAGCTAGCCTTTACTTCTCAGAACTTCTTTGGTAACTGCTCCTTTTCTGTTTCCTGTTCTTTTATGGTTATACTGCCTTACCTTTTCTCTACATAGGCTGTACACTTGGATTTATACATTACTACATTTAGTTTAGTATATAAGTGTGCTTTCTGGGGTTAGTTATTCACTTAATTTCTCTACCTTCATTACAATTTTATTTTAAAATCCTTGAACTTGATACTTATTTAGCATTTCTTTGACTTCTCCATCTCTTTCCCAATCTTCTTCTCTTTTCCTTTTGTTTTCTCATCATTAATTTTTCTTCTCTTATAAATCTCACCCTAAAAATAAAGTAAAAATAAATTACATGATTGTAATACTTGAAAGAGATAGCTTTCTGATGGCAAGCTGCCACAATTCTCATAGCTATATTGTGCCATATACTTCAAGTGAATGTATATCAGTATAATGAAGATTTTTTTCTCCAAAATCATTGAAATTTCATCACTTTCTCCTTAGAAAATTTACTCCAGCATAAATTTTTCCTCATTGAATCTCATGTGAAGTCTCAAGATCAGTTCCAAGGTTCCTTTATCCACTATTCAATCTCAGAAGTGAAAACGGAAGAGCTGGTTAATTCCCAAGCTGAACTCACACTTGTTTTAGCAACATGCCAGTGAGACATTTCAAATCATCATACAACTCTTCCTGCCCTTCCTTTCCACACATAGATCTTTATCGTCTCGTTTTTTTCAGGTCTTTCTCTTCTCATTTTTTCTTAATTATACCAGTGAATGAACAATCTAACAACTTCAGTCTCATGACAAGAGTAATAATATAGATTCAATCAAGACATGCTTGAGACTGAACTGATATTGATAATAAAACCTTTATAAAAGTAGTATTTATGATCCAGAAAGAATGACAAAGCATGACACTTTTGTTTTTCCTTTGCTTCAAGCAGGTGGTATATGGATGTCTGCCAATGTTTTAGCTTTGGAGAAAGGTACAAAGGTGGATTTGAATCTGATTTGCAGTTTCGTAATTACTGTGATCTTCAATGATTTCTTTAACATTTCCACACTTTTTTTTCTCCTATAAAGTAAAACAGTAAAATCCCATTTAGCTGATATGTGAATTAAATACCCAGTTATAGGGAAGTCATTAACTTATTGCTTGGCACATGGAAAGTATTCAAGGTAAGTTTCTGTTATTATGTTTTCCTGGTACAGATCAAACTCATTGAGAAAGGTTTTGAAAACAGTAATACACAAATTATGAAGTACATATGAAACTGTGTTTTAGAATGTTAAAACAAACAAGCGCTAAGCAATCCAAAACATATTTTTGTTACAATGAAACTTTATTGCATAGTTTCTAGGGGGTAATGTGTAAAATATTTTATGCTGTGACTCCATGATTTTCTTGAAAAATCAATGCTTGGTTTCCAAATGTAAACAATAGATTAGGAGAGTTCTATACAGAATAGCCAGTTTTAGTAATTCATCCTGGTTTATTCTTTAGTGAGTAGAAATTTCCCTTGACAACTTGTAGGAGTATAGTGAAATTTTTTGTCATGTTTTTTTCATGTGTGGGCTGGAAGTTTGGCCTAGAGATATAGGACTTGCATAGCATACCCAAAGACCCTTGGTAACATATACACAGAAAAAATCTGGAAATGATGCTGTGGCCCAAGTGGTAAAAATCTAGCTGTGAGAAAGCCCAAGGACACTGCTCAGGCCCTGAGTTCAAACTCTGGATTGGCAAAAATATTCATAACCTGAAAACTTAGTGATCAACCAGTACTTGAAAGTGAAATCTAAGAAAATAAGATCTAATAGGAATTATTTGTCATGAGATTTTGAACTTATGAACATGATAAAGGGGAGATTATACTATTATTTTCTTGCTTTTCTGTTGTCCACAATAAACAGGCTCTCAAGGGATGTAATCACCTTCATCTCGAAGTCCTTAAACCTCCCTACCTGTAAGAAAGCATTTTATGCATAATTACCTAGTTTATGTAATATGTTGCACTATTATTATTGTGCAAGACATCAAATTGTTGCTTCAGAATACATTAGAAACACATGGAGGATTTATGTGAACACAGAAAGTGAGGCTCCAACTCCAGAGCTTTTTATTCTATCAGGTGCTGGCTAAAATTGTGTCCTAGATCATTTGGTCTGAGAATTGGGACAACCTATATTTTTAACAAGTTCTCAGATAATGCTTATATACCAATGGCTTCTGAATGTGTTCATATATGCTTATACATACCTATACATCCATGTATATAATATGTAATATAGCTAAAAGCACAGATTACAGAAGTTACAAAATGTGCAGTTCTTCTTACTTTATAACTGCCTCCCCTTTTCAACACACTGCAATAAGAAATGTATAAGCAACTAAAGGAAAAATCATGGTTTATTCACCTGAAAGTCCAAGATATGTGAAATATATTTTCAGAAGTGAAATGTATTTTCAGCAATGAACAATAAGACTATACACTTTGGATTGGAAGGGAAACTTTGTATTATCAGACTGTAAGAGTAAAGTACAATATTTTCAAACTAACTCTATGGATAGTAACTATAATTGGTAGCTCATACCTGTGATTCCAGCTATGTAGGAGGCATAAGTAAGAGGAAAATTATCTAAGACTAGCTTTGTGAAAAGCATGGCACCCTACCTCAAAAATTAAAACAACTAAAGCAGTATATTCTGGAGGCACACCTCAAGTTATGGAGTGCTTGCCTATCAAATGTGAGTCCCAGAGTTCAGACTCCAGTACTAGAAAGTGGAAGAATGGAACTGTATTTGGATTTCTCCTGAGGACTGAGTATGGTGTCAGTTATCCATGAGGCCTGTGTTCTCTCTTGGGACCAGGACAACACTGAGAAGAGGAGAAGGGAGAAGACAGAGTCATTCTCTTCCTGTTGCCTGTCAGGCATTGTCATCACTAGTTCTAATATCATTAAGTTGGATAACCAGAGAGCCAGCTTTCATTTAAGCTAGTCACCATCAAACTGTGTTTTTTTTAAGTTAAAAATTGAATATTTTTGGTTTGTGTTTTAACTGTTTGGTTCTAATTTTTTTGGGATTTTCTGAAGAAGGATGTGATCACAGAACCCTCTCTCTCACCAGAGAAAATCCTTTAAAAATGGTAAGCACAAATGTTCAGAAAAAAAGGTTTTCCAAGCTGAAAAGATGAATAATAATTTTGTACTTCCGTGACCTTACTGATTAACCTGAATATTGTAGAGGGGATTTGATATGTGTGGGAGAGGGGAGGAGGGAGGAGAGGAGGGAGAGAGGGAGAGGGGAGAGAGAGGGGTGAGAGGTGAGAGAGAGGAAAGGGGAGAGAAGGGGAGGAGAAAGGGGAAAGAGGGAGGGAGAGAGAGGGGGAAGAGGAGAGAGAGAGGAAAGGAGAGGGGGAGAAGAAAGGGGAGAGAGGGTGGGGGAGAGAGGGGGAGGAGAAGGGAAGATAGAGAGACAGAGAAACAGAGAGAAAGAGAGAGAAAGAAAGAGAAAAAGAGAGAGAGCAATGAGAAGCATACAAGATGGTCAGGTCCCATGGACTTGCAATTAATACCTGATTCATATGGGTACTTAATAAAAATCACTGGATACTTAAAAATAAACAGTTAATAGCACAATGTATAAGACAAGAAATATTGGAGATAAGGCCAGAACCCTGGCCATTCATCTCAGGCTGTATAAATCACATACTAAACTTTAAATAACCTCCCCCTAGAATATCAATTAATTACCTCAGTGGGGGGTATTCAGATGTGCAAGTCCTAATGTGTAAAGTGTCTAGATCGAATATTTAGGAAGTGGTTAGGCTATATGGGCCTATGATAACTGAGATGTAATCCAAAAGAACTGGCGAGCTTGATGGGTATTCTCTTGGGACATCCTCTCCCGCCATTGCCACATACAATGAAGGACCATGTAAAGAAACTATCTTCTGCAAACAAGGAACAGAACTCATCATGCAGGTCTAAATTGATTCGCATTCGGATCTTGTCTCCTGAGTTTCCAGAACTGAG
The DNA here is from genome assembly GCF_031878675.1 of Megascapheus bottae. Taxonomy (NCBI): domain Eukaryota; kingdom Metazoa; phylum Chordata; class Mammalia; order Rodentia; family Geomyidae; genus Megascapheus; species Megascapheus bottae. The sequence goes on along the minus strand of NC_143520.1, from coordinate 45,573,455 downwards.
ATAAAAAAATGACTTTCTTTTGCTTAAGTCACCAAATATGTGGTACTTTGTCAGCCCAAGAAAAATTACATAGAATCCAGCCTAAAAATTTTCAACATGACTCATTCTCTGTAATTACCATGATTTAAAACAACTCTGCTTTCTAGATTGCACTAAAATATCAAACTCAAATAACTTAATTGCAGCCCACATCCCCCTTGCCTTACAATATCACTTTAGTTTCCACTGTACTTGAGACGAACTTTTCCCAGAGTTATGTGCACCACTTTCAAAGAGAGCTGATATATCACATTTCGTTGACTCCTAATATTTTCCTTAAAATGCTAATAATTATGGGCATTCACTGCAGTGTTTTCTTTCTTGGTGTTTTCTCTCTTGATTTTCTGTAAACAGTGAGTGCAGTAGAATCACAGTTTTCTCGTTATCTTCCCTATCCAGGGCCACTACGATGTGTTTTTTCAGCACCTGTCCTTTGGAATGCTTCCCGGACACAATCACATGGTAGTCTATAATAAGCCACCTGTAACATTATTTGTTTTTATTCCCTTGGACAACACACAGCTCTCTTCGTGACTACGCAGTCTTGTCTTGTAGTTTTAAAAATTGCTATTGTAAGACTACACTTGGAAATGTTCCCAGAGATTAGCATGATATTCTTGTTTAGATATTTGGAGAGATATTTGCCAACACTGCACATGTAAAAATGTCCACAAGCTCTCATAAAATATATACTTCATTTTCAGCATCACATATTCAGTGTTTACATATAAAATCAGCTTTGAAGGAAGGATATGTAAACAGCCAAAAGGAAACAAAATATGCTTTCCTCAATTATTTCTCATTGACATTGTATGTAGGATTTTAATTTTTTTGCTACCCTAAAAATATTTCTGACCACCTCCACTTTTCTTGTAGTCCTTTCTACCTTTGGATCAAATGGCAGCCATTGTTGTCTGTACTTTCTTAACACATGGATTTGTGATCAATTAAGTCCTCCTTAAAACACTCCAGAAAGTATGTACCCAAACATTCATGGACATGACACAAATTGAATTGTTTCACTTTCTTCTATTCTTTGCTTTCATTTTTCTTTCTCTTTTAAAAACAATTTTAGAGTCACTCAGGTTTCTATGCAGTGCTCAGTGATACTGTTAAGTTCCTAGTGGCATGGTCCTCAGCAATTTTTAATCTATCACTCAGCAGTTGCTAAATCTGTGTGTCCATTCCCTACTCTGACATGGTATGCAGTTTGTTGCTAACTTTCCTTGCGATATTGTCAAAACAAGGAAGACAGTAAACTGACTTTCATCTTTCCTATCCTTAGACATTATTCATTTTGAGGTTGTAACTTCCCAATACACGCTTTTGCTGTCCACTGTATGTATCTTCCCTTTCCTGTGTTTTCCTAGATAATGATTAATTAAAACTTTCTTTTCAGTGAGCATCTCTTGCTTTATTCCTGCTCTGTGCCACAGGAAACTGGGCTTCATCTCAATATGTTGGCTGATCTCAATCTAGAGTCTACATAGGAGAAATCTGAAGTCTCATTAAAGCCTTCTTCTATGAACAAAAGCCTGGAAAAAAAGAAAAGAAAAAGAATAAAAACCTCCCAGCTTCTCTGTGGTATCTACCTTCCTAGTATATTACCTTTCCCTTTCTTTATTTGGGAGAAGAAGAACATTCCCCTCATTTTATGAAGAAACTACTACACTAATAGCCAACCAGATAAGGATACAAGAAAAAAAAGCCAATTTTCTTGAACATAGATAAGTGCTATGATAAGGGAGGGTGCAACAGTGTATAAAAAGAAATGTACCCATTACCTTATTTATGCAACCCCCTGTTAATCACTTTGGAGGAATTTAAGATGGCATTAAAAACTGAAAAGGTAGTCATGAATCATGTGTGAAAAAGATTATGCTACAGAAACAATCCACATATTCAATAAACCCAAAGTACCAATGAATATAATATACACATAAAATGTAAAATTATATAATTCATATAATCTACATTTTATAATCATATATATTTATATGTATTTATACTTAGTTATATATTTACACATATAGTTACATGTAATTTATATAGATATATTTTATATATATTTTAATATATAGTATAATTTATATATGGATATTTAATGCAATTATATATTATGTTATATAATTTATATATTTAGACATAATTTATGTATATAAATATACATTCATATCACTCTATTACCTACATGTTTGATATATTTATATAAATAATATTTGTTTTAATTTATATATTATACATTTGTAATTTAAATAAATCAAATGATTATAACATTTACATAGTTCAAATAATATAAATTAATTCAAAAATGTTTTGGAAAGTAAGGACTTAGAAGAATAAAAGCAATCCTGAGTCAGTGGTAGAGGTCTGACTGTACTGACTTCAAATTATACTAACGCCGTATCAGCAAAGACAACAAAAATCTAGAATGGCAAACAAATGAGCAAGAAGGGGATGTCCAGAAATAGACTAGCCTATTCCAGTATGGACATCTGCTTATTCAAAAAGAGTATTAAACACAGAATTGAAAATATAGTTTCATCAATGTTTTTTTGAAAAATGTTATATGCACATGGTTAACTGAAACCAGAAAGCAATCTCTCACCATGTACAAAAATAAATTCAAAGTGGTACAATAATAAATTCACAGTGGATCAATAATCTTAATAGAAGACCTGAAATTTTGAAAGTAATATGGGAATATATTGGGAAAATATTCAAATTTATACACTTAGGCGAGTTTCAGAATAGAACTCAAAATTGCTCAGGAGATAATAATTGCATTGTGCATGTCTTTGTTTTTCCAGGGAAACAAAGGCTGCATGCTTTCACTTATTTGTGAATGTATCTATCAGTTTGTAAGTAAATATGTTGAGTGGTATGCAAGTGGTTGCAAATTAATTAATTAAAATATAATAGACTAGAGAGAGCTCAAATAATGTAATTTTTAAAAGCCTCAAAGTCCAACATATATAAGACAGTTCATAGCTAATTGTATATACCACAAAATGAAGTAAAGAAAAGAGATAGACTAAAGGGGTGAGAATGTTGAAGGGCATGAAATGGATCAAGATGTATAATATTCATAAACTGCCTCATTTGTACTACTACTTAAGGATAATTTTGTAAACAAACAATATTTGAAAAAAGGCTATCCATTTGTTTTTTTAAATTTATTTTTCCATATATTTTTTATTATAATTAATAGAAGAGTTACATTATATACACCAGATAGAGGGTGCATTACTTCACATATATTGATACCCTTTCTCATGTCTTGGTCCCCATTTTCTTCCCTCCACCCTCATCCCTCGTCTTGTGGCATCAAATTTAAAAGCTTCTGCCTGTCAAAGGAAACATGTTGATGAAGTCAACCACAGAATGATAGGAAAGCTTTTCTTTTCTTTCTCTCTCTCTCTCTTTTTTTTTTTTTTTTTTTGTGTGTGTGTGTGTCGTGGGGCTGGAACTCAGCCTTGGGGCAGTCCCTGAGTTTTTCAGCTCAAGGCTAGACTGATAGGAAAGTTTTTTCGATCATGATTGTATGAAGAGGACAGCGATGCATGGTGGCTCACTCTGTAATCCTACTCAGGAGGCTACTCAGGAGGCTAAGATCTGAGTATCAAGGTTCAAAGCCAGCCCAGGCACAAAAGGACCTGAGACTCTTATCTGCAATTAACTTCTAGAAAACAGAAAGTGGGGCTTGGCTCAAGGGTAGGGTGGTAGCCTTGAGCTGAAGAGCTCAGAGACAGTGTCCAGGCAGAGTACAAGCCCCATGACCCCCCCCCCAAAAAAAAGAAGACAAGGATGATTAAAAGAGTAATTTCTACATAAAAAAACAACTCCAAGTTGAAGCTGAGTAACCAATTTAGAAAAAATGCCATTATCAAGGAGGTTAATCCTAAGAAAATTAAAGAGCAAAACTTTAAAAAATATATTGAAATTAGGACAAACATATTTCACTTATAGAATCACAAATTTAAATTTTTATACATTTTAAGTATTGAATTAAAAGAATCATCCACAAATTAAGAAACATATTGTCATTTAAAAATGAAACAGATAATAAGTATATTCAAAGAAGGAAAACACAATATATTAGTCACTAATGTATTTTGCATTAATAATTGATTAAATGAAAGATCCAAACTAAAAGGAAATAAAGTATGGAATCCTGTAACAACAGAAATAAGGAGGAATCAGACAAACAGCCAGGATGAATAGATGGATTTATAAATTATATTCGATAAGTGAAAATATACGATCTATTATGCAAGAGAATATTTTAAACGAGCCAAATAAAAGAACCTAAGATGAAGTGCTATTTTCACACTTCAAAGTGGTAAAATGCTGGATTATTTTAACTCACATATAAATACAATAACAGTTGTAAAAACTATGCAGAAAATCTATTAAAGTAAAAATAGAATAGTATCCTTAAGATAAGATGACCCACATAAATTTAAAAGAAATAAGCAGAGAAAATAAATTAAGCACAAGAAATAAAATGACAGTAGAGATATACAACAATTACACCAAATGTAGGTATTTAAATCTACTAATCAAAATATATTGGTTAACAATAAAATAACTACCTGCTGTTTACCAAATAAAAGTTAATTCAAAAATGCACATAAAAGTGAGAAAATGACATAAAAATGCACATGCAAATTTTAATCATAAAAGGGAGTGGAAATAAGGTCATAACTGTTATTCTTGCTACAAAAGGTGCTGAACACTGAAGATAATATATTGAAGCCTTCCTGAGTTGAAAAGAAAGAAAGATTTATTTCCAATCAATTACCTACAAAAGGGAAGAGGAGCTGTGGCACAAATGGTAGAGTGTTAGCCTTGAGCAGAAAGAACTCTGGCACAGCACCTGGCCCAGAGTTCAAGTTTTAGCTCAGGGAAAATAAAGAGAAGACATTGCAATCTGATGGTGTAGGTCCCAAAGGGGAAAAAAAGATATGAACACAAAATAGATTTGCTAATGATAAATGGATAAATCTACCAAGAAGATAAAACTATGCAAAGTGTGTGTGCACACAATAAGAGACTCAATATACACAAAGTGAAATTCAGAAACAGTCTTAGGAGAAAAATCATGATCATAATGTTGGATGTTAACATTCTCATTAAAAACCTGGCAGCAGCTGAGCACACTTGGCTCATGTCTGTAATCCTAGCTACTCAGGAAGCTGAGATCTGAAGATCTCAGTTTGAATCCAGGCAAGGAAAGTCTGTTAAGCAATCTCTAATAAACTACTCAGAAAAAGCTGGAAGTATCTCTGTGTAAACGTACTTGGTGGTATGCAAGCAATTATATATGAATTAACTGAAATACAATGGACTCTATAAAGAGCTCAAATCCTATAATTTTTTAGAAAGACGAATTCAAAGTACAACAAAATAAGTACCGGGAAATGGGTACTCACAAAAGGACAGGTGGGGTAGAAGAGTGAATGGGGACAGAAGTGGGTAAACGGAGCCAAGGATTCATTGCACATACAACAGAATTAAGAAAAATAAGTGAAGGGGTGGATTGAAGCGGGGAAAAAGGTTGATGGTATAATACAGATCAAGATGTACTGTATATATAAAATGCTTTGTTAAGTGGCCCAAAACATTCAATATATGTCCTAAAAAATTAAGGCAAGTGGGCCTGGAGTTTAGCCTAGTGGTAGAGTGCTTGCCTAGCATGCAGGAGGACCTGGGTTCAATTCCTTGGTACCACATACACAGAAAAAAGCCAGAAGTGGTGCTGTGGCTCAAGTGGTAGAGCCTTGAGAAAGTCCAAGGACAGTGCTCAGGCCCTGAGTTCATGGCCCAGGACTGGCAAAAAAAAAAAAAATTAAGGCAAGTAAAGGAAGGGTGGGTGAGAATCTTCAGTGGGGTGACATTGATGAAGAAGCATTGTGTTCATAAATTGCTTTGTTGAGTGGAAACTCCTTTGTACAACTACAATAGAATATTTAAAAAGCTGAATGGGAAATTTATATTAGCAAGATATTAACCCTACTGAAAGCAACACATAGGTTTAATACATTCTTTACCAAAATTCCTACAACTTTTTTTACAGAAATTAAATCTTAAATTCTAATCTCCATATATGACCAAAAATAGAACAGGATTATCCAAAACAACTTTAAGAAAGGAAAAAATTGAAGTTGGAAAAATAACTGGTATGTAATTGGAGGAATATCTGAAACAGGAGGAATGAAGTTGGAGGTATATCAAACTTGTAATTATATTATAAACATCCTAATTAAACAGTAAAATTCTTACCTTAAAAGAGTTACAAAAGCCTGGCCTAGTGGTAAAATGCTTGCCTAGCATGCACAAAGCCCTGCATTTGATTCCTTTATATGAATACACAGAAAAAGGCCAGAAGTGTTGCTGTGACTCAAGTGGTAGAGCACCTAGCATTGAGAAAGCTGAAGGACAATGCCAGGCCCTGAGTTCAAGCCTGACGACAAGCAAAAAAATAGAAAAAAAAAAGAAAAAGAATTAAACAATAGTGAAATAATAGGAGAAAAATAGAATCACTGAATCAAATATCTAGTTCTTTGAAATACATCAATGAAATATAAATCCATAACAATACCGATACAAATAGACATAAGTAACACGTTATACACAACCTAGAATGGGATGAGAACTATCCCTAGCCATTATTCCTGTATCCACTGAAAAGATAACCAAAGAATATGTCAGACGTTTCAGTCAAACTTAGGATGGAAGAAAGGAATCAATTCTTCAAAAGTCTTCAAAACTGGCACTGGGAGTTTGTCCTAGTGTTAGAGTGCTTGCCTTGCATGCACGAAGACTCGGGTTCAATTCCTCAGTATCACATACATAGAAAAAAGCTGGAAGTGGTGTGGAGGCTCAAGTGGTAGAGCTCTAGCCTTGAGGAAGTCGAAGGATAGTGCTAAGGCCCTGAGCTGAAGCCCAGAACTGGCAAAACAAACAAACAAACAAACCCTCCCCAAAAAAACCCCAACTCTTCAAAACTACCATATTCAAGTATAATGAAAATGATAAATTAAAGATATTAAATTCATAATTTAAAATGCCACCAAAGCATCAATCTCCAGGCACAGATGGTTGGTAATTTCAGTAATAATTTTCTTATACATGCAAAGAATTCATCACAAATTTAAGAATCTCTTCCAGAAAAAAGAAAAAATGATGGAATATTGCCTATTTAAGACCAATATTTTCCAATACGAAATGAAATGAGAACTGCCAACCCCCAAAAGAGAAATAGCTGTCATTAACATAAATGTATAACTATAGAAAAATATAACAAACAAAATTTGCCAATAGGAGTCTGAAAATGTACAAATGTACAAAAACAATTCTACACATTGTCCATATGAAATTTATTTCAAACTTTTAAGGCTAGTTGAACATTTTCTAAATTTTATTGTAAAGGTGTTGTACAGAGGGGTTACAGTTACAGAAGTAAGGAAATGGGTACATTTCTTACATGTTACTCCCTTCCTCATTTTCTCTCATTTTCTTCTCCACCTCCAGTCTCTGACTTCCCTCTCCCTCAAAGTTGTAAATTTCATGTCCATCATAGTTTCACAGGTTCTGTGGTTTTCCTTCTCTTCCCCAAATCAGATACACTTACATACAAGCCTAAGGGCATCAAAATCAAAACCAGTGACAAGGAGGGAAAAAGATAACTGCAAACAGTACACACACACACACACACACACACACACACACACACACACAAACACACAAACACAGTACACACACACACACACACACACACACACACACACACACACAAACAACCCAAAAAAACAAAAAGCATTATCACTATGTAGTATAAGTTATTGGCCTTGAATTTGCCATTGATTTGACCTAGCCTTAGAAGTGCTTGAATTACAGGCATGACTCATCACTCCTAGTTTAACCTGATTTATCTTTTTGATACTAGGCCTTTACTTGTGAGAACTTACACTCACTTTGCTTGCTTGCTCAAGGCTGGCACTCCACCACTTGAGATGTACTTCCAGCTCAACTTTTTGAAAGTCAATATGAGATGGGATCTCACAGATTCTTCTGCTTTAGCTGGCTTTGAACTTTAATCTTTGATGTTTTGGCTACACAGAATGAGTAGCTGAAATTGTAAGCATGAGCTAATGGTATCTGGCTTTAATTTAATCTGATTTTTTTGTGTTTTGGCTGTGACCATGTATTGTGTAGGATTGGTTAGGAGACAATCTAGCTCTAAAATGAAAGGAAATTCAGTAAAAATGTACCACAAAATGTAAAGAAGAGTATGCTAGGGACACTCATGGAATTCAATACCCCCTTAACTTATCCCTGGCATGGGAAAAATACACAAATACTACTCCCATAGAATCTTCAAGAATCCACCATGCCCAGTTCCTCTTTCAGTTCCTGAATCTATAATCAACAAATCTAACTTATGTCTCCTTCTACAGATGCAAAAATTGTGGTGAGCAAAACAGCCACCAATAGAGACAGTGTATATACTAGCCATTTTTTTCTACTAAATGAACATAAACATTTCCCAGAATTTTACCACTATATACAGCTATGGTGTAATAAGAAATTTAAAAATTCTGTATGACATTTGTAAGGAAAAATAAAGCAAACAACAAGAGATTAAGCACATACACCACAGGCTAGCAGTTGTTTGGCCTAGTGTTAGAGTGCTTATCTAGCATTCAGGAAGACCCATTTTCAATATATCAGTACCACATACATAGAAAAAAGGGAAGAGATGCTGTGGCTAAAGTGGTAGAGTTCTAGCATTGACAAAGCCCAAGGACAATGCTCACACCCTGAGTTCAAGCCCTAGGACTGGTAAAAACAAAAACAAAACACTTTTTGTTACTTCTGTATCTTGGAGTTAATTTCAACTTGAATTATTTTATAGGTTTATATGTACAATTTTACATGTTCATATGTACCAAAGTATTGAGCTATTATGATCCTCTCCTAGAACTACACTAAACATGTTCTAGTTATTACAAATAAAGGAAAACATGGAGCCTATGGTTCTTTGAATTTGGCTTACTTCAAAAAAGTTGTCCTTAATGTACTATGTATCTCTCATCTCTTTTGCTGTCCCTTGGTTATCTCATATTGTTACATTATTTCACCTTGTTATCTGATATACTGGATATATGTGTATTTGGATATTTGAAATCAGATAGGGAAGGGGAAAAAACAAGATGCGGGGTGGGGTGGGGGAGGGAAATGGGGACCAAGACATGAGAAAGGGTGTCAATGTATGCGAATAATGCATCTTCTTTCTGGTGAATATAATGTAACCCTTCTATTAATCACAATAAAAATAAATGAAAAAAAATGATCTGAGAAACCAGTCTATTCAGGTTGAATAGTGGAAAATCAAGCAGTGTAACATACATCCAGCTAAACTTACCAAGAGAAAATCTGTGATACTCAAGGAGAAAATGATGCTTTTTTTTTTTTTTTTTTTTTTTTGCCAGTCCAAGGCTTGAGCTCATGCCTGAGCATGGTCCTTTCTCAAGGCTAGAGCTCTACCACTGGAACCTCAGCACAATTTCTGGCTTTTTACTATGTATGTGGTACTGAGGAATTGAACCTTGGTCTTCATGCATGCTAGGCAAGCACATTACCACTACTTTTTGACTCCACATTTCAAAAGTTTCAATCCATAATCACTTGGCTCCACTAATTTATGGTCTGCTTGTAAGAACCAAGTGCTGGGACAGAACTGCTGACTTCAGGGTAGCCAAGAAGAACAAGGAGAAAAGGCCTGAGGATAAGGTACACTTTAAAATCATGCCACATTTACCTTTCTCTTCCAGCTAGGCTTCACCTCCTGAATTTCACAGAATTTGCCCCTGTGGACCAAGTACATAACACAGAAGCTGGGGAAGGAGTCTCATTATCAAATTATATCATTGAATATATCGAAAGGTTTAGTAATTTTTGATAATATTAAATTAACCAAAATGCAGCACCAATTTCTGTTCTTGAAAACTCACGAAAACAAATAATATATCTTCAATTCAGCAAACAAGAATGGAAATTATTCAATCATCAAACAACTAATCAACAAGATGTCTGCAATTAACTTTGTAGCAGATGCTAAAGGATTGGTTCCTTTACCCCTAAGATCAGGAATGACATCTGAGATGTTGATGCTTATTCTTAACATAGATGAAAAGCCAGTTACATAAAATAGAAATTAAAAAAAAACACCTGGAGTAAGGGACATCTTTGCCTTGTTTCAAAATGGCAATACCACTAGGCATCTGTACCTCCAAAATTTGTGAAAAGGAAAAAATAAGTTAAAATATATTGGATATATTTGTATTTGGTTATTTGAAATTGGATAGGGAAGGGGGGTAAACAAGATGAGGAGTGGGGGGTGTGGGGGAGGGAAATGGAGAACAAGACATGTGAAAGGGTATCAATGTATGTGAATTAATGCACCTTCTATCTGGTGAATATAATGTAATCCTATTAATTACAATAAAAATATATGAAAAAATGAAAAATGCTAACTTTAATAGTGTTACTTACATTTATTATGATTACTTGACAAGCTTAATATAGCACACTTTTGCATACTAAGAAATAATATTGTGTGTTTATGCACCCAAAGGCAAGCATATGCATATATATGAGTGCATAAAGATGTACCTGAAGAAGCTAGAATGGATTTCTGTGAGGTTGGAAAGTGCAAAAATTCACAGAGATAGGCTAAAAAGTAGAAACAGGCAGAATTATTGCTACAATCTTATGACATAATTATTGTTCTACCTTAGAAATAATTTAAATTTTTTCAAAGTCTTTTAGCTATTTAGATGAGGCCCACCTCAATCAATAATACCCATAACGTACAGGCAGTGGATTACAGATGTTAATGGTATCTACACAATATATCCACAGTAAAACTTAAATTACCATTGAGTTTACTGATATAAGAACCTAAACAAGTCAAGATACTCAAAAGTGTACTATTGCAAACTTGTCATACCATCCTTACACAATTCACAAATGATTCCAAGTAAAAGCCATCCATCACAAAAGTAAATGTAAAGCACAGTTTTAGGTGATAGGTACTTTTTTCTGAAGCAGAAACCAATGGATGAATAGAGAAATGATAGACCCGTGATAGATAAGAGCAAGATACAGACAGAAATACAGAGAGATGTTATGGAAATTACATAATACTGCTATAAGGGACAATACCAGGATATATTATCTCCAGTATGGAGAACAAGAGACCTAGAAATATAATTCAGCAGAAATCCAAAAGGCTTGAGACCCAGAGGGACTGCTAATGTAAGTTCTGGACTGAGGTCAAGTTTTAGTTCTAGACTGAAAAGTCCTGAGAAGCAGGAGCTCTGCTGTCCAATGGGAGATGACAATGCATACTCCAGCTCAGAGAAAGAAGGCCCAGGGTAGCACACACCTGGAAAAGAGGAGAAAGGAGAGAGGGAGAAGTGAGAAGAGATGCTCTGCCTTTTTGTACTGCTTGTCCCCCTGAAAATCATATGCCTACACACACTTGGTGCCATGATTATCTTCATAACATATCAAGAAATTAGAATTTATCCACTATCTCAGTAAGCCTTAACCAAGCCAAAGTGACACAAGAAAACTGCAGAGTACATTCAGGATAAGCACACAATCTACTACACTCTGTTGTCAAGTCAAAGGTATTCTAAAACGTTAAAATGTTTTGCCTGTTTTAAGGACTCTGAGTAGATGGATCACTAGTGAACTGGGCCACCCACCCCCACCTCACTCCTGTCTTGGGTCAAGTGAGATTCTTCACTGGAGCCATGCTCTGTCATTTACAGTTTTAGTGAATGGGACCTCAGATGGCAATATTGGCATGAGCACCTCATTATTAAAAGGTAAATCATTTTTTTTCTTTTTCAGGGTTTTAAAAATAAAGGTAAATCATTATCCAGAATAAGTATCTATGCCAGTAAAAGAAAAGTTAAGAAACACTGCCTTTCTATGGTGGAATCAATCCATCATCATCAACCTTCCAGTGTGGCTGGCTGGCTTTTCCTTCCTAGGAACAATGCCACACAAGGAAGAATGCACATTGGTTTCTCTTACAGGCAGACTGGACTTGCAGAAATATCTATAGCTAAGCTAGCAGCTAAACTGATATTGGTGTTGGAAGTTCATGTTGACACTATGAAAAAAATATTTCTTTCCCCCATCAAAATCAACTTATTTATGAGCCTATGGAATAATGAAAGGTAGAGTGACTGGAAAAAAAATCTTTTAAAGCAGCCTTAGAATGGATCATCCTTGTCTACTTGTTTGTTAAATTCCTCCTCTGCCGAGGTCAGCCTAGAAAGCATTCACATGAGATACATTTTTACTTTTTATTTGCCTGTTCCAAGAATTCAATGCCTGTGTCCCTTCAGATCTCCCATCTGAGCAAATAACTGGTTATAATCTAGTAAGTGAAATAAACATTTACCTCTGTCCATTTCTACATACAAGTGAAAATGAACTAAGTCCACTTTTCAAAAGATGTACACATGGGAGAATGGGATTTCCTTCCCCCCTTATCACAGAATAGACCTACAAAAGGACTGTAGTCCCTTGGCTGCTTGTTTCCCTGTGGTGGCTATAGACCAGGCAAAGCCATCTATCAATAAGGCCCACCTTTTCTATCCCTCAGACAGTTATTTGTAGGGAGTTCCCAAATGAAGCCAAAGTTTTATGCTCAGAGAGGAGAGGGAACTAATACAGCAGAAGAACCATGCCACGAGCATTTGATCCAATACCTGCTGTGGCTTTCTAATGACATTACAGCTTGATATATTACATAGATATCTTTTCCCTTTGTAGACCCAATGTTTGTGTGAATTTCAGTGATAGCTAAGATAAATAACCAATTCCTTCTGGGTTGCTCAGGTACAGAGTAATTTAATGGCCAATGATTAATTGTTCTGGCTCCACTCAGGCCTGATTAAGAAAAATAACTTTTACTCACAAGGAAAATTATCCAAAGATTCCTGGGATTTGCTACAATTCCTAAGGATCTGCACTGTTACCACTCAGGGGAGGAGCAGGGTGGCATGCTCCAGAATAACAGCATATTTCTGGCAGGCCCACTCTCTTGGAGCTGCAGGACTGTAGTACAGTCTGAAGGGCACAGCAATTTTCACAGAAGCTGGAACCAGGTGCAAAACTTCTCCTAGTCTGCTCTTTACTCCATACTACCAGTTTGTTTTATTTTGTAATCACTTGGTAAATGTACTAGAGTAACTTCCCTGAAGGAACATTATTTCTACAATACATATTTCTATAATACAAAGAAGTCCATTAAGGAATGGATTGGGTAGATGAGTGTCATCTAACTCCAGGCAGGCTAGATACAATGATGTCTCCTATAATATAGCAGTGATAATCTTATCATGCCCCCACCTCACCTGAGCAAACTCCTAGTGATATCACTAAAGTGAGACTAAACTAATAGAACTATTTCTAAAGTTAGAATCCCCTAAATTATTACCAATTGCATTTGCCATTCATCTGTCCCAGCTTTCTTATCAGTAAGTCTGGACAAATTTTTCCTAAGTGTGATCATTCTATTATCAGACATGTAATAGACAAATATAGGGTCTTTTAGAAGATTAAATTATGACTTAAAGCTGAGGATTTACTCCCTAAAAAAAAGGACAGCTAAATGTTAAATGAATGCCAAATGAAAGCACACTACCTTTAGTGGCCTTTATTAATAGGTATTGAGAACAAAAAGCATTTCCCTACATTCCTAGCTCCATACCAGGTCCCAGGGGATGCATTATTTGCTCAAGAAATAAAGCTTCATCTGGGGCAATAGCTGCCCGTGAAGTTTATGTCTAGGTAAGTTGATAACTTTCTATCATCACACAAGTTCAATGTGCTTTCTTGACAGGCTGAACAAATGAGTTGAATGATTGCGAAGTACAATTTCTTACATGTTTTTCTAATCTCTCCAGAAATTTAGTAATGCTTCTGATTTATTATTTTCTGCATGGAAGTAGTTCTAGTGGTTTTCACACGATCTCTTCTACTGTGATAGAGACAGTGGCAAGGGGAGTCCATAGATTGCTGAGAGTATCTATGTTTTGATTTGGATATTGGAACTAAGACAACAGCCAAAAATAGAATGATGATGGATCCATTAAACTTATATACAGACTTGTACATAATTATACAAACTTGTACATAAATATTTATAGATGTATTACAGTCAAAGCTTGGAAACACAGCATTAACTGATGAACACATAAATGTGATATATCTATGACTATATATATAAATATGATGTATCTATGTATATTTCTATATAGACATCTATATACTTACATATGCAGATAAATAGGTAAGATAGATAAAACATATGGATGGCTGGATATATAGATATGGCTGAAGTTTTGCTCATAATCATCACAAAAGTTCTGGTTTAAGTAATATTGTGGATAACATGGAGATAATGTTCATCTAGACATGAAAGGCTGTATGTTAGATGATGTTACTAATGTGCAATGTCCAGAATATGGTGACAAAAATATTAGTTGTTGATATGGAGTAAGAATAAACATAGAGAAATGTATGCTAACAAGTATTACATTTGGGGGGGTACTGGGATGTAATTGAACATGTTCTGGAAATGAGTAATCATGATATTTGGTAACTAACAATCATTGACTTGTTTACCTTTTAAAACAAAATTTAGGCCGGGAGTTTGGCCTAGTGGTTAAAGTGCTTGCCTAGCATGCATGAAGACCCAGGTTTGATTCCTCGGTACCACATACATAGAAAAAAGCCAGAAGTGGTGCTGAGGCTCAAGTGGTAGAGCTCTAGCCTTGAGAAAGTCCAAGGACAGTGCTCAGGCCCTGAGCTCAAGCCCAGGACTGGCAAAAAAAAAAAATTAAAGAAAAACATGCAATAAATGGTATTTCATGAGAATAGTGAGTTTGGAACCTAGAAATAAATGTGTATTGCCTTCAAACATCTAGTTTTGAATACCTAAAGTTAATGTGTACTTTCCTGCTAAATCTTGCATAGGCTGATTATAATGCTATTTTCATAATCATATCAATAACATATCATCTTCACTGCCCAGCTACAAAGATACTTATTATATTGGATAGTGGGGAGAAAAACATTGAGGTCCTAGTCCCATTCCTCTTTTATTTATATATATCAATGATCAGCTTAAAGGAATTTTGTTAGAGAAAATTATACTATGAACACTTATTTTTATATGGATGTGTGTGCCAGTCTTAAAGGTTTTATACTCAGTATCATGGCACTTTTCCTAAGGATTTGTGCTCGAGACTAATGCTCTACCACTGAGTCACAGTTCCATTTCCAGCTTTTCCAGCTTTTTGGGGTATGTAATTAGATAAAAGTATCTCACAAACTCTTCTGTTTGAGATGGTTTTGACCTACAATCCAGTCCTCAAATCTCAGTCTTCTAAGTAACCTAATTATCTAGGATTACAAGTTGTGAGACACTAGAGCCTGACTTTTTGAACACTTATTAAATTATCCTTACTGAAGTCATAGATACTAGAGAGTCAAAGATGACTGATTCAAGTAGATAGCGAATCAGGCAGTGGTTTTAATTTTTGCTCCAGTGTCAGCCTAATTTCAATTCTTCCTCTCCTTTTACTAACTATATTATTTGCACACATTATTTGATCTCTTTTTAACCTTTGTTTCATCATCTACAAGATGATATAAAAGTACACATAACCTGACAATGTGAAATAATTAAATGATTTGATTACAAGTGAATACATGAAGTACTGTTTGGTACACTGTCAGTAATCAAGAACAGTTGTTCCATGGGGATAATGAAAAGGTCTTCCTTGAAGACAGATCCAGCATATATGCTCAAGTGCATAACTTAAAACTTACTAAGAGTAGACTTGGTCTTAAAGTCTGGTGATTTCCAGGTTATATCATTTAGTAGCACATTGTTGGATACTCTCAATCATGGGTGAAGAAATGGAAGAACATCTAATTTTCTGTAATTTTTGGTGCATGAGATTATCATTCCCTGCTTTTGAACTTTAGAAACTGCACTTAGCCTACTATGGAAAGTGTTGATAAAGGGTATAAAGACAGGATAAGCTACCAGTTAACACTGACTGGTTTGCAGCTAGCTATTTCACTTGGAACTATCCTCAGAAACTTACAAAAGCAGTCATATTTAACCATGTCAATGTTACTGGGTCCAGGCCATCCAACATCGCACTCATCTTGCTATTAGAGGACTGAGATGGAAGATTGAGCCATATAGGCTAATTAGGTTTCTCTTCCCAAATACTGAAACTGGGAATGAAAATTAAAAGGTACTTTCTATTAATACCCAATATAAAATGAGATTTAACTAATGGCTTATGAAGCAACCACATTCTACCACTTAACTGGAAAAGGAAGTCAATGACTGACAAGAACTAATGAAATGTTCATATAAAGACAAAAATAAATGGTAATAGACTCTTAAAAGATCCCTTGTTTCCTGTCACAAGTCCTGTCTTTTAGATGGCTGTCTGTGACTTGTACTTACTGCTCTTTACTACTTATTATTAGCTTATTGCTCTTTACTACTTATTAACTCTCTTCTTTTTGCTTTTTACTTTTTCAGTGGAAGTTTCATACAATCCATATCCAGTGGATCTACAGACATATTCAAGTGCATAGTTCCATAGAAATCTTATTTAGGAATGTAGTTTACAAAATCAGAAGATTGAAGCTCAGGAAATTTTTAAGATTATTTAGGCAGATTTATGTTTTATACCCAAATCCTTTTTATATAAGTAATGTGACAAGGATTGAATTGCTTGTATATCAAATATGAGATTTTAACTTAAAATGAATGACATTCATCTGCACTAACTTTTAACTAGTGAAGTACTTTTTCATTGCCTTATGAGCCTTGAAAACCAATAATTTACAGAATCTTTCACTACTTAATGGAAATGCAATTGCCCTCATCTGAATATTGAAGAATAAAACATGTAAATTTTCATCTTAGTTGACAAAAAAGAATGAAACCTTAGTGTGTGTATTTATAAGTTTCTTATTTTTTTAAATCAGAGTATAGTTTACCATTTTCTCTTTACTAAATATAGAGAAATATTTAGTATCATTACCAAGAATTCTAATTGCTCAAGTTGAAGTTTTATAGCTTTGAGCTTAGTGGCTCAATGCTTGGTAAATAAGTACCTCTCTGAGCCTTTTAAACAATATTTGAGTTGAGTTAAGTTTATGAGCAAGCTATAAAACTATAATTTGGTTCTGAACAGGAAGCCTCATTTAGTAGTGTTCAACAAACTAATATAGTGACCCTAAATCCCAACCTGACTGTTCAGTTATTACAACCAACCACTATGAAGACTATTAACAGGCCTAATTAAGGCATCAATCACTTATCAGAACTTCAATAACCCTCTAATAACTCTTTTTATGGCATTTTTAGCAATTTTCTCTAATATATGGGTGTCAAATACAAATGAATTGGATATTAAGGGCCCAAATAATACAAGGCCACTTGGCTTACATTCTAGCCCTTATATTTTAGCAGTCTCACTAGGAAACCAAAGTACCTGCTAGAAAGGCAGAGTAGAGAGTTCACTAGGCTCCATTTAATACAACTGAATGCTATCAGATAAGATATTTAGGTTTAGTAAGTATTCATACTTACCTCAATGAATGCAATAAAGATGTCTCCATTCACAAGAGCTGTACACCAAGAATATTTCACACCTGCAATGGTCACTCTGTGTACGCAAGTTTTGTGAAGAGCACACTAATACTTGACCTATTTTACTAGTGAACTCAACTTTTTTTTTTTGTGGTTCCTGGGGCTTGAACTCTGGGCCAGGATGCTGTCTCAGAGCTCTTCAGCTCAAGGCTATCACCGTATCCCTTGGGCCTCAGCTCCACTTCCCTTATCTAGTAATTAATTGGAGGTAAGTGTCTTAAGGTCTTTAGTGCTCCGCTAGCTTTGAACCTCCATCCTCAGATCTCAGTCTTCGGAGTAGCTAGGATTACAGACGTGAGCCACCACACCTAGCTTGAACTCAACATTCTTAATTGAAAATCTTTACAGCAAATCAAAGACATCTTTAGAAAGACAGTCTTAAAAATCTTATCTTGTTGTCCTTAATGTACTATGCTATCTCTCATCTCTTTTGCTGTCTCTTGGTTATCTCATATTGTTACAGTATCCCACCTTGTTACCTGATATATTGGATATATTTGTTTTTGGTTATTTGAAATTGGATAGGGAAGGGGGGAAAACAAGATGAGGGGTGGGGGTGGGGGGGAGGGAAATGGGGATCAAGACATGTGAACGGGTATCAATGTATGTGAATTAATGCACCTCCTATCTGGCAAATATCGTGTAATCCTTCTATTAATTACAATAAAAAATATGAAAAAAAGATGAGGGGTAGGAGTGGGAGAGAGGGAAATGGAGACCAAGACATGTGAAAGGGTATCAATGTATGTGAATTAATGCACCTTCTATCTGGCAAATATAATGTAACCCTTCTATTAATTACAATAAAAATATACGAAAAAAATATTACCTGGTAAGTATCAGTGAAATCATTACTTTATTTTTATTCCTCTTTTGTTTTTATTTTCTTTTTTAATTGTAATTAATAGAAGGCTTACATTATATTCATCAGATAGAAGTTACATTCCTTCACAAACATTGCTACCCTTTCTCATGTTTTTGTCCCCATTTCCTTCCTTGCACCCTGTCCGATCATCTTTAATGTCTATTTTCTTTATTTTTCTCTTGTGGATCATGGGGCTTGAACTTGGCCTGGGCAGTGTCCCTGAGCTCTTCAGCTCAAGGTTACTTCCCTACAATCTAGTCAAGCCCCACTTCCCATTTTCTAGAGGTTACTTGGTGATAAGAGCCTCAGGTCCTTTTGTTCCAGGGCTGGATTTGAACCTTGATCCTCAGATCTCAGCCTCCTGAGTAGCTAGGATTAAAGGCATGAGCCAGATGAGTATTTTTAAATTGGTTTTGTAAGCAGAGACTTCCTCTAATCCTTATGCCTAGTAGAAGGATGCTAACTTCCTGGTTCATAGACCACCAAGTTACCAATAAAGATAAAGAGCCAGGTCAAGAGTACAAGACTTCCCTAGAACACCCCCAGAGAATACAATTTTCATGAATAGGAAAGGGTTGAGCTAAATGTGATAGGCTGAATTATTAATAAAATGAAGATTTGATGCCTAACTTAATTCTACCAACCAATTTCTGTTATCAGGATTCATAACGTGCATAATGCTAGACAGAAAACACATTATGAAGTGTCATAGGATGGACCAAATATCACTTTAAGCTAGAGTTTAATATTTAATTTAGATTTCTCTTCCTAGTTATTTATTTTTGTACACTGAAACAAAAAGTCTACATATGTCAGCCTTTTAGAGGCATTTAAGTATCGTTATACAAAGACAAATAACCAATAAATATATGAAGCTAGGATCAACGAACTTTGACATAGGAAATAGAGGAGGATTTGAGAAAGTGACAGACAGGGTTCAATCACTGAATGTGGGCAGTGGAGGACTTAATGCAGGGAATGGAATGGAGAGACAGACTTCCCAGAAAGTTCCCCCAAATAATCAAAATAAGTGTGATAGAGGAATACAACTATTTCCATTTCTTCTTTTTCAGTTGAGGTGACTTTATCTACTGTTGCTAACAAGTTATCCACCCTACAGATTCTCAAACATAATATTTATTTTTTGCACATTAGGTCTAAATATTTGTCCTTGATTCATGGGCAGTTTTCTATCATTCAAAAGCTTAGGGACTCCTACTTTTCTCATAGTTTAATAACCTTTGAAATTATTACTTCTGTGTGAGGAGTTTGGCCTAGTGGTAGAGTGCTTGCCTAACCTGCACAAAGGCCCAGGTTTCATTCCCCAGTACCATATACATAGAAAAGAGCCAGGAGTGGTGCTGAGGATTAAGTGGTAGAGCTCTAGACTTAAGGAAGTCCAAGGATAGTGCTCAGGCCCTGAGCTCAAGCCCAGGAATGGCAATATATATATATATATGAAAATAAATTATTATTATTATTACTTCCATGGTCACCAAACATTCACAGGATGGTAGAAAATGAAAGATGTATGGGGGTACCCGTAACTGCAAAGAAATCAGGCAAATAGGTCTGTGAAGGCTTACCTATGTCTGACACATTATTTTCCTTAGCCCTCATTCTGCCTCTATCTGGTAGTCAGAAGCCAACTACAACAGTTACAACAGAAAGGGATTCAGTATACAGAATATATGTAATAGGCTATGAGGAAGTATTTTATTTTTTAGTTTTATTGAGAATAAAAGCTGCATTTCTGCCTGTTAGGTGGAGAAGGAATTGATAATTTGCATGAAGAATGCTGGCAGAACCAGATTGGAGTTCTCTTCTTTGTTGACATGAATATACATGTAACAGCATTGTACATTGTTGTTAAATTAGTATGGAAAAATTACCTTGATATTCCTGATCTTCACTTCTAATAATTGGGAAAATCATGACAGTATTTCTTTCAAAATGATCTGGAATCCTATCCAGTAGGAAGCAGTATTAGTGTCTTGAATTCCCACTTGCCTTGTGACAAATTACTACCCAAGTCAGTGAAACTTTCAAGAACAGTTTCAAATGTATGCTGTCCCAGATTCTCTGCCAGTTCCTGATGAGGAAAAGCAGCTGGGGCATATATTGTAGGCCCCTTTCTTTCTTTGGTTGAGAAGAAATGGAACAAGAAACTCATTCTTACTCACCCCAAACAGTACACATTCTGAGGATTACAGATGGCTAGTTGAATGATAATGTAGGATAATAGTTCCTACTAGGTTATAGACTTTGTGTGTCTGTTCCCCATGAATGCCAAAGGGGTAGTGGAGAAAAAGAAGTAATAAGAACCCTTCATAGCTAACAGCTACTGTCCTAATTAACTCTACCCATTTACACTACGTGAAGATCCATTCTTCTCAGGTAGCTCAATCTTCTACTTGTCTCACATTCCTTCTGCCTCCTGCCACATACACTTCTGTCTTGTCAAGAAAGGTTTTGCACCTGTTTTTTTATGCCTAGGGATTTTTTATTAAAGAATTTATTAACATTTTTACATCATATTTCAAATGATGTGTTTAACAAAGAAGTATTCAAGAAGGAAATATCTATATACAATCACTGGCACTTAGATTTTAGAACATAATTAAAATTAGGCTGAGGGTTTGTATGTTATAGATACATAATAATCTATGTAATAAAACATTATGTCCATAGAGTCATAGATTTTTTGTATCTATGTAGTTGTTTTTATATTTCCAATACCTTGTCCATAGCATTGGGTACACAAATATTGAGTCCTTGCTCTTGTACTGTATGGATCTAATAGCCATATATTAAGGATACCATGCACCTTTTGTTCCTTTAATCTTGACTTGTCTCACTCAACATGTTTTGCTCTAGATTCATCCACTTCCCTGCAAATACCATTATTTTATCTTGTCTGTTGGATATGTAGAATTCTATTATAAATATATATATATATATCACATTTTCTGTATTCATTCATCTGCAGCAGGGCATCTGGACTGATTCCATTGCTTGGCTGTTATGAATAGTGCAGAGATGAACATAGCTGAGCAGGTGTCCTTATCATATCTTGGGTTATGGTGTTCAGGATAGATTCCCAGGAGTGGTATGGCGGGATCATAGGGAAGATCCATTTTCAGTTCTTTAAGAAACCTCCACACTGCTTTCCAGAGTGGCTGGACTACTTTACAATCCCACCAGCAGTGCAGTAGGGTTCCTTTTTCTCCACCATCCCACCAGCATCTGTCATTGAGTTCAAAATCTTGGCCATTCTTGTTGGGGTAAGGTGGTATCATAGGGTTGTTTTTATTAGCATTTCCTTTATGACCATGGGTGATGAACATTTTCTTATATGCTTTTCTGCCATTTTAACCTCTTCTTTTGATAAGTCTCTGTTTAGTTCCCTTGCCCATTTAGTAATTGGTTTGTTGGGTTTGGGGGGGATTAGTTTCTTGAGTTCCCTGTAGATACTGGATATTAAGCATTTGTCTGATGTATTGTTGGTAAATATCTTTTCCCAGTTGGTTGGCTATCTTTCTACTTTAGTGGCTATGCTTTTATCTGTGCAGAAACTTTTTTTTTAGGTAGTCCCATTTATCAAGTCTCTCTCCAATCTGTTGTGACCATGGGATTCTGTTCAGGAATTTTTTTTGCCTGTGCCTGTGAGTTCCAGTGTCTCTCTAACTTTATCGTGTAGAATTTTCAAGGTTTCAGGTCTGACATTGAGGTATTTGATCCATTTTGAGTTAATGCTTGTGCATGGTGAAAGGCTAGGGTCAATTTTTAGTTTTCTGCATTGCACCTGTTTTCTTGAGCAGTGTGGTTCATCTGCCTGTGGCTATGGTTCCACCATGATTGCTTCATTTTTCCTCCACTTTATGAGTGTCTCCTTAGGAATAAGGATCATGTTATGTGTCACTGATTCTTCAAAAATTAACAAAAATTCTCATCTCATAGCTATAGTCCATGATTTTCTTTGCCAGTGAAGCTGATATCAACCTGGTGTAGAGAATTAGCTGAGAAGCCTCCAGACTGTAGATTCATGAACCACCCTGTGAGTGAGTAAAGCCTTCATGTAAGGGAGGTAATGATTAAAGCTGTTTAAAGCTCTCCAAGTCATTCAAATGAGTAGTCAATGACAAGTAATAAAGTAGTCAAAGACAAGTAACAGAAATTCTGCAAATATTTGCCAACTGATACAAAACAAATTTGCAGAAACAATTCGGAAAGTTGTATTTCAGTCATTGGTTTACACCTGCCTAAAACTCATCCTAGCAGGATATTGCCTTGGACATTAAATTATCTATCACTTCATTCCAGATGTCTCTTTCTGTGTTCTTCACCTCTCTCTCTCTCTCTCTCTCTCTCTCTCTCTCTCTCTCTCTCTCTCTCTCTCTCTCTCTCTCTCTCTCGCTATATATATATATATATGTATGTATATGGATTTTGAACTGCCAAGTAATTTCTTTCTTTCTTTCTTTCTTTTTTTTTTTGCTTTGATTAGTTGCAGAGCTTGAACTCTGGGCCTGAGAACTGTGCCTGAGCTCTTCAAATAAGAGTAGTGCTCTACCATTTGAGCCATAACACCACTTTTAGTTTTCTAATGGTCAATTGGAGATAAGTACATTACTGCTCATGCTGGCTTTAAACTGGGATCCTCAGATCTCAGTCTCCAGTATAGTAATTTTTTTGCCAGTCTTGGGGCTTGAACTCAAGGCCTGTACAGTTTCCTTGAGCTTCCTCAAGGCTAGCACTCAAGCACTTAAGCCATAGCACCACTTTGGCTTTTTCTGTATATGTGGTACTGAGGGAAATTGAACCCAAGGCTTCGTGTATGTTAGGCGAGCACTGTATCACTAGGCCACACTCTTAGCCCCAGTTTCTAGTAAGTCAGATACACTACTTCCCCTGAAACTTTCTTATCTTCACCCAAGAAAATTACTCACCTTTAATTTCCCCCTTTACTTTATTTTTCCTCCTATGCCTTTCTGTTCCCTTGCATATTTCATCCTTGCTATGCTCAAAATTCCTCTACATTTATGTCTTGGTATGACCTAGCATTACATTTTGGTGAATATTGTACTCAAAATATATGGGATCCATAATATGTAGTCAGGACACATATAAAATTAGAGCAAATTTTAAGACAAAATGTTGGAAGTCATTCTCACCTTAATATAGTTTTTACTTTGGTTATATATATATATAAAACCAGTCTGAGCAATGATGGGATATTTTTATGATTATGTCCTCTGGATTCTTAGGGTATTTCAAGTCAATAAATACTTACCTATAAGCTTTAGCAATGAACTAAAATCCTAATTGCCCAGATCACGTTCACATTGTACTCTTTTGTTCTGGCCCATTGGCCAGCTGCACATTCACAGTTTAGATTCTTCTTAGTCATTCACAGTTTGTCCATTGCCTTTTTTTTCTAATTCTTTTCCTAGCCTCTCAGAGATGTATTTCCTCTCCCAGGCAAGGCTCTCCCATAAATCTCTTCTCTATAGTCAAATAACATATTCAACTCTCAGTATCCTTGCAGAATTAACTCCAAGACCCCCCTGTGGATACCAAGTACCAAGGGTGTACAAGTCCTTTATAAAAAAAACAATGACATGCTATTTGCACAAAACTTATACCTATCTTCTTGGATGAGTTTTTTTTTTTTTTGCCAGTCCTGGGCTTGAGCTCAGGGCCTGAGCACT
The DNA here is from genome assembly GCF_031878675.1 of Megascapheus bottae. Taxonomy (NCBI): domain Eukaryota; kingdom Metazoa; phylum Chordata; class Mammalia; order Rodentia; family Geomyidae; genus Megascapheus; species Megascapheus bottae. The sequence continues at coordinate 45,549,061 of NC_143520.1, read as the reverse complement.
GTCCTCAGACTTTCTCAAGGCTAGAGCTCTACCACTTGAGCCTCAGCACCACTTCCGGCTTTTTTCTATGTATGTGGTACCGAGGAATCGAACCCGGGTCTTCATGCATGCTAGGCAAGCACTTTAACCACTAGGCCAAACTCCCGGTCCATACCTATCTTCTTATACATCAGATTACTTATCATACCTAATACACTTCTATGCTAGCTATCCAGCTGTTATGATACACTATTTTAAAGAGAAGAGAAACTCCGCTATAGACATGGTCCCAAATTAGTTGAATTGATGGAGGTAAAATCTACAGAGTCTGAAGTTCCTTCTCCTGCCATGCACTTTTGTAGTAGGATTTCCCTGAACAAAAGTTAGGATGGTGCATTTCCACCAAGGATCGGCCTCTTGGCCTTTTGAGGCCAGTTCACTCAACAGCTTACTGCCTTACTTGCCGGAAAACTTCCCTTCTTTTTCCCCATGAACTGCATCATTATTCCTGTGCAATGTGGTCTTGTCTAAATGGATGTTCCCTTCCACTGAAGAATGCTCTATGCGAGTCTTATTCCTCTGTGTCACACTCTGACATCAATTGCCTGAAACCTTCTTCAGATATCACAGCACAGAGTGCTCTGCCTTTTCTGAATATAAAATGCTCCTTTCCATTCTCAGGGTACTTGTTATTTTCTTCCTTGCATGGTAATTATGTTCATCCTGTCTTCATTAATAGATTAACCTTTCCTTGATACTAGGAAACTTATTTTTATATCTCCTCCACCCTCATCATAGTTACTAAGTCACTGGCCTGTCTATAGTAAGCTCCAGATCATTAATTATTTATTAATGTTCAATAATTAAATAATTAATGTGAAAAGAATTATACCATCTGAGCTGAGTTTCATGAGGTAATTTAAAAAATTACCTCTACTTTGTTTTATTAAGTATTTGCATCTCTGTCTTTTCCTCAAGCAGAGAACTGAATGCCAAATCAAATGCTTGCCCTTTGGCAGGAAATTACTGAGAAGAAATGACATAATGTGCAGATATTTAAACATTCATGTCCTAACAAGTCAAAACTTCTATACAACAGGAATTAACTGTGAAATGCATTCAGCTATAAATGCACTCAAAATATATGTGAAAGAATAATGGCAACTAAATGTTGATTTTTAGGTAAGATTATTAAATGTATCATATTAGAAAAGGACCAGAACTTTTTGCAGAAGCGTTGGATTTTCCTGTAAATATCAGGTGTTAGGGACAAATTTCTTCCTAATGAAATATGCTTGCCTGTATTATAAGGGACAATGGAAATATGTACATTATCCCTACAGAACCAAGGAGTTGAGGTAAACAGAACTCTGTATGTCAGGGACCTCATTTTGAATTGCTTAAGATTTTACAGAAAATGGAGTTCAGAGAATTGATTTCATGTGAACATGTTGCAAAAACACACACACTAAGAACAATGTAAACATAATATTTGTTCAATTACATAAATATAATACTTGTTAAATTACTTGTACTTTTACAGTACTCTATGGCTGATTTCTGCTCTTCACTAATAACTGCATTCATCTCATTTTTGAAAATATTCAAATGAAATATTGAAAATATCCAAAGATGAATATTTTTTCCTTTTGATGTCTAACTTATCTGTCTGTCTGTCTGTCTGTCTGTCTGTCTGTCTATCTGTCTATCCATCCATCATTTCAGGAGCTACTTTACTGAGATTCAGTCTTCAGCCAAATAGGAATTGCTCTTTACCTAATCATCTTAGGACACTGAATGACCAAGTTGTATATTCTCTTTGCCTAACAGTAATTCAGAAAGAGGTCCAGCTGAACAATTTCTCAGCTTTTAAAACTTATATGAAGCATGTTTCAAGAACATCTCCTTTTCCTTTCACCACTCCTTTCTTTGTTGTTTTGCTTTCCATGTAACTGTGGCTTGAACTTAGTTTCTCATACTTTCTAAGCAAGACTTTTACTTCAGCCATCACTTCTTTTTCTTTAGTGGTTTTCAAGTATATTCTTGGGGTCAGCAATATTTCTACATATACCTTCCATGTACCTACAATTGTAAATGTGACTCACCACTCCTGGCTTACATAATGAAATTGGGTCAGATCTTAAACTAACTTCTTCCTCCTGATTTTTTTTTTGTGTGTGGGGGTCATGGTGCTTGAATTCAGCCTGGGTGCTGTCCCTGAGCTCTTTAGCTCAAAGCTACCACCTTACCCCTGGGCCTGGGAATTGTCACTGATCTATTCAGCTCCAGGCTTCTGCCCTACCCTTGAGCCAAGCCCATTTCCCTTTTTCTAGAGATTAATTGGAGAGAAGAGTCTCAGGTTCTTTTGTGCCCAGGCTGGCTTTGAACCTAGAGTAGTTAGGATTACAGGCATGAGCTACCACACCCAGCAAGTATTTTTTTCTACTACCCTGTGAGCTTTGGTCTATAGGACTGCCTAAGTTAGACACTAACAGATTAACAAGAATAAGACAGACATTTGTTGGATTGTACAGAGAAACCAGCAAGGAGCAACCCACCCAAGAACTTAGGCCCATTCATCATCTTCACATAACAATATAGTTCTTTATAAAAGTCAAATAACCAAAAAACTTAATAGTATCTAGATATGAAAATCTGTTTACATATAAATATACAAGGTAACATATAAGGTGTGGTGACAGTTGCCTGTAAGATAGGAGGATAATGATCGGAGGATATCTTAGACAAAAAAGTGTGAGACCCTATTTGAAAAAAAAAATAGAAGAAACAGGATTGTGGGCATAGCTCAAGTTTTAGTGTGCTTGCCTAGTAATTATAAGACCTTGAGTTCAAACCCTATTACTCTCCCTTCTCCTTACAATTCCATGCAGTTCTGAGGCCAGTCCCAGTGAGAATTCTGGTGATAAACTTGTGCCTTTGAAAGCTCCATAGGCATTCTTACTCTAAATGCTTTGATGCTTTTGGATTATATAGGATTAACTAAGAATAGTGGTTTCCTCCCTGCATTTAGTGAGAGTGCTTTCATGCCTAAGCCATTGAACTGGATTCAGTGCCTATCTGAATTCTTTGAAGCAGGAGGCATGAGGATGGAGTAGTCTACATCATGAGATTGTTTAAGCTTTCTCAATGAACAGAATCTGCAATGAAAGGCAGACTATTCTGTTCTCAGGAGCATACTATAAACAGCCCTCAATATTTACATTACTCATTTTGTTATTATCAGAATGCTAAGTAGTTTCCTATCAAGAACAGTAACTAACTTTCTGCAAGAAGTTAAGATGACTCCAAGATGCACAGAGCTGAGTAGACCTCTTCTACATAAGCTTCTGATTGGAGGTATCCAGAAAGAATTATACGTGAGCTATACAGAAAGGGTACACAGGAGCACGGCTCAGGCTAGTCAGGGTTTAAGCAGAAGACTACTACAAAGAATGAGTATTTCAAAGAGGATTTGGTGAGGAGGTAAAGAGTGCCTAAAGTGGTAGTATACTTAGTGTGAGGCACCTTTTATTATCCCATGTAATGCTAGATCTTAGCCCTAGATACATTGAACTATATTTTGGACAAATAAAAGAGGATGAGGTACCATGAACTATATTTTGCACAGATAAAAGAAGATGAGGCACCATAGGAAAGGAAGCCAGGCTTTATTCAAGGGTTCTGTTAGCAGTAGCAGCAGCAGCATAGTAATCACATCTTCTACACTAGCCCATCCCAGCATAGTTGATAGAATCTGACAACAGTACTAGATTCATATGTTGTTTTTCCTGGCTCACACTTTGTGCATTAGCTGCAGTAACTCTGTCAACAGGGGTACTTTTACCTCCATCACAAAAGTGGCATCTGGCCATTTGAGGATCCATAAGGCTACATGCAAGGCTACCAGAGTTGCACATGAATACATGACTTAAGGTTATATGGAGATTGTGATCTAGCTGAATTATCCTCCTTGGGGAGTCCAAGCCCAAAAGCCTCCTGAATTTACTGAGAGATCACTTGTCTTGCCATATTTACCTTTTCCTTAAGAACCACCAATATACAATATTAGGAGGAACATCTTGCTCTAAAGATTTTAAATTCACATTATAACTTACTTCTTAATATCCTTGTCATAGAATTTGTTATATCTTAATGTGAATTCAGATTGCTCTTCTGCAATATGAAGTGCTTATTTCTCTTCTGCAATATGATGCAATGATTATAGAAAATATAACAGGGACTCGAATGTAATAACTTCTTTAAAACCACATAGAAACTGTCAGAGATGGCTTGAAGCCTTTCTTCTCAGTATATTTGTTCATGTATCTTTTATGAATGGCAACAATTGTTCTCACCAAACTTAGCCTCTAGTTTCCTCAATGATCCTTAAATGATTATTAGGATAACAGTATAAAGAAGAAATACCTATATGGGAGGGAATGAAAATATTAAGCTTATTCTTCTCACTAATCCTAAATCCTACAATATACACACGAGAGTGAACAAGACAAAAAACACGTAGCAGTAAAGTAGCCCTGAAAAAATGCTTCATAGAGGGAGAGAAAAAAAGTAGGAAAACACAGAGGTGGTAAATAAGTATGGAAGGAAAGCCTGGATCACCAGACTCATCAGGCAAGGTAGAATTTAGGGATGTGATCTTTGTGTTCTCCTCTAAAGATGTTATGGCTTGAGAGAGGCCTTCATTTTTTTTTAAATTTTTTATTTTTTTGCATTTTTTATTGTAATTAATAAAAGGGTTACATGATATTTGCCAGATAGAAGGTGCATTAATTCACATACATTGATACCCTTTCACATGTCTTGGTACCCATTTCCCTCCCCCCCACACCCCCCACCCATCTTGGTTTTCCCCCATTCCCTATCAAATTTCAAATAACCAAATACAAATAAATTCAATATATCAGATAACAAAGTGAGGCCTTCATTCTTAACTATGATTTTACTCACTAGTCATTTATTCAAAAACCCTTTCACCTTCTAAAAAAAAAAGTAAAAAGTATTTTGGTTCATCACTTTTAAAGTCCTTTAAGAAATTTAGAAGAGTTTGGGTATTGGCAACTCAGGCCTATAATCGCAGGAGATTGAGATCTCAGGATTGTGATTCAAAGCCTGCCTGGGCAGAAAGCCTATGAGACCCTTATATCCAGTGAACCACTAAAAGAATCAGAATTGGCGCTATGAATCTAAGTGGTAGAGTGTTAGCCTGAGCTAAAGCGTTTAGGAAAGAGACCAGGGACCATAACTGCCAAGCAACAACAACAACAACAACAACAACAACAACAACAATAATAATAATAATAAAACAAAAAAACAAAAAACAAGGGGGTAAGAAAGAAAGAAAAATAATGTACTGTACTTAATAGGAAAAAAAATACTGCTTAAAGGGACAGTTGCATCATTGATATCTCCAGTATTTTGTTCTAATATTTTTACTTGGAGCATCTCAGTATCAAGCCATGCAACGGGTATTTCAGAACTGAAACTCATCCATGGCCCTCTGAGAATCTAGATTATTTTCCCCTGAAAATTCTTTGAGACCTGTGAATGCCGCGAAGATGTTAGTGGCTATCATACCAATTAAATTTGGCAGATACACATCTTTTCATTGTTTTTGTTTTGTTTTGGCTAAAACAATGTGCTATTGAGTTCACTGTGGAAATTCTGGCACATTTTCATTCTTGGCACCCATTATTTGTTGTCTTCCCATAATGTAGCCTGGTGTTTACTGGAAAAAAGATATGCTAAAGCATAGAAGGCCCCAAGAGGAAGAGATGAGGAGCAGGTGTGTTTTATCTCAAGACCAGCATGCTTTCTCCTGGAGGTGCCTTCAGCAGCTAAGCCAGCTGTGCAACCTGTGCAAGAACAGAAGCCAGAACCATGACTCAGTTCATGAAACCATAGTATAAGCTGTTGTTCACAGTCAGATTCTTGGGTCTAGGAATGGTAAAATGAATCTGGGCCAAGAAAAAAAATGTAGGCAAGGCTTTTGTTAAAATTTCTGCACAAGCAATACAGGAGACACAACTCTGACCAAGAGCTGGTCAGCCTGGTGGCTCCCTAAGTGATAAGAGTAGCTAAAGAAGTAGAGTACATATGAGAAATTTGCCTCCAGCTCATGCAAATAAAAGGTTTGAGCTTATGGTCAGTGCCAACTACTGCTGACTAAGTAACACCCAAGCTCAGTTGTAGTGAATTCGCCAGTTTTGACTTCTACAAGGTAAGGCAAGATTGTAAGATGTCAACCCTTCCTTGCAATATTAAAGGATGCGTTTTAAGTACTGTAATTTCAATTCTAAAAGATAAGTCCTGGGACCCCACTTATGTCCTTGCTTGGCTTCCTATAAACCTAGAATGATAGGCATAAACCTAGAATGATCCTTGAGGGACCATTCCGCTCATCCATTGCTTCTTGAGAATGGCTACAATTCTCAGAGTGTCATTCCCTTGCACTCACCAAAAGCAATCTCTTCCCTTCTTAAACAAGCAGGGATTTCAAAAACACTTATCTAGGGATGGTATCCACATAACAAGATTTCATCCAAATATAAATTATATTTCATAAAATCACTTGCTCATTGGATTTTACATCACTTGGAAGTTCTACAAAAGTTAGGTTTCTAGAAAAAAGATCTAGTGTAAGAAGTTTTGTTTAAAAGTGAAGGAGGATCTGGGGACAAAGGGGTATCAATGTATGTGAAGTAATGCACCTTCTATTTTGTGAATATAATGTAACCCTTCTATTAATTACAATAAAAATACAGAAAAAGTGAAGGAAGAGCATACTAATTCAAACAAATGAGGGACACCATGAAGCCTCTTTCTTTGGGGCTGGCTTACTTCACTTAATATTTTTTTGCAAATCTTTTCATTTTCTTACAAATAGGGCAATAATATTCTTCTTGATGAAAGCATAGAATTCTCACAGCAGATGCGAACAATGACCCAATAGCTATGTGCATATGACCATATGAAATGATGCTAATCAAAATGAACTCCACAGTATGGAAACAAGAGATGAGTGCCTGGGTGGAATGTTAGTAGTTATTTGTCTTTTTTTTCTCTTCTCTGGTTTATTCACTGTGCTCACTGTTTCTGATTTTAGTACCCTTTGTTTTGTATGTAAAATTATCTGATTTGGGGAAGGAAAGGAATCATAGAAATGGTGGTGATGGGACAAATAGTGAGCCAATGCACCAGCAATACTCCCTAGACACTATGCTGGAAATTAGCATTACAACTTGAGGAGTCAAGGGGGAGAAACTGTGGGAGAAAACAAGGGAGGGAGTAACACTTTTGACAAGAAATGTACTCTTCCCTTATGTAACTGTAAACCCTCATGGAACTATAACCTGTCTGTATATCACCTTTACAATACAGTAAGAAAAAAATGTTTAAAGGATGGAAGCTCATATCTGCATTCCTACCTACTCAGAAGGGAGATTTACAATAAAACAAAACCTAGATACATAAGGCCATGTAGTATGATACTCAATGAAAGGACCTCCAGGATATAGAAACAAAAGCCATATAATGAGTGATTGTTGTCCTTAATGTACTATGTTATCTCTCATCTCTTTTGCTTTCCCTTGGTTATCTCATAGTGTTACAGTATTTTACCTTATTATCTGACATATTGTATATATGTTTGATTGGTTATTTGAAATTGGATAGGGAAGGAGGGAAAACAAGATGAGGGGCGGGGGTGGGGGGAGGGAAATGGGGACCATGACATGAGAAAGGATATCAATCAATGTATGTGAAGTAATGCACCTTCTATCTGGTGAAAATAATGTAACCCTTCTATTAATTACAATAAAAAATATATGAAAAAAGAAGGGTTCAGATCAAAGAATCACAGTTCAAATCACATTGGACAGACAAATCCAAGATACTCTTATTTCCTGTTACATACCCACCCCCCCACACACAACCAACAAAAAACAGAAAGATGAGTGTGGCTCAAGTGGTAAAGCTTCATTCAGCTTTCAGGGAAAATGCCAATCAAGAAGGCTAGGTCCTCAGATCAAACCCCAGTATAGGCACAAATATATATATATATATATATATAATTACCAAGTGGAGTAAAATATTAGTCAAGGAAAGTCATTATCCAGCAGCTAATACTGTGTGAAAATGAAACTTGAGCCACAGCCCCAGATTTATGGCTTTTTCAGAGTGGTTTATTGAGGGTAAGAACCTCAAGGATTTTTCTGCCAAAACTAGCTTTTAAGTATGATCTTCAGAGCTCAGCCTCCCAAGTAGCTAGGATTACAAATGTGAGCCACCAACACCCAGGTGTTGCTATATTTCTTCACCCTCTTTGTGTTGGTTAAGTACTACTCCCAATTTCCCAGTGTGCTCAGCTCTAGGCTCAGGTGGCTCAACTCAGTTTGTTATAGAAAGAAATACCACAGGCAATGGAGCAAAGTTCCAGTGAATTGGAATTTTGATACATTGACTTTGAAGCCCTAAGATAAGGAATATGAGCCGAGCATCTACATCCTGTGACCTCTTTGCTATTCAATTCAATAATGGAGTCTTTCAGGCAAGACATCTTCTGTAGGGTAAAGAACCCATGCTAGTCTAGTTGTCCATGCATTTTATGAATAGAGATGAGCAAGTTATGATAGGCACGCTTACATTCATTCCTACAGCTTGAAAGCTTTTCATTTGGTGTTTTAAAAACAAATTAGACTTCTCTATAAAACTTTCGCTTCTCCCTGTTGCTGTAGAATCAGTTTCAAAACTTAAGAGCAAAATTTTCCTAATACAGAGAGACATAATTTTGGTAATATATATATTTATAATAATAAATATTATTGTATTAGTTTATTTATATATGTATTATTACTTATATTAAACATGATATCTTTCTCTAAATCTGCTACCTTTTTCCTCTTTGATCCCTTTTAAAGATGTTCATATATTGAGCATAACTATTCATTATAGTACTTTTCATAAAAAGAATTTCTGCATGGAATGAAGGTCAATTGATTAAAAAGGCTATTTTGTATGCAGTAGTTAATGGTTCAAAGATCTTTCATTACATTCCTGTAGTTATTTCTCTTACATTGATTTGTGAATTTCAACATATGCATGTTATACTTCAATAATTAGTCTGACATGGTGACATATCGTGGAGCACAAGGATTTTTTTCCCAGCAGCTTTCTAATTTCATTTGCAACAGCAGCTCTTATATGAGGCACAACAAGCCAGACTTCTTTGATTTGCTTCTCTCATTCCTGCCTGGCCTTCACCTTGTGTTTTCCACTCGATGTTTCACAGCACATTATTTTACATCTCATATTTCTAAATAAGATTCTCCCAAAATTAAATTACAAGGCTGCTTCCTATATCAAAATCATTTCTCTTTTGGATTCCTTTTTTTCAAAATGATTTATGGCTCAATTTTGGAAGCCTCACATTCAGTTAAGATTGAAACGGGTTGATATGTGCATACTGCTTTGATATAGATTAAGCAGTGGGAGAGCAGCAAGGGGGAAAGCCACTATCTAATTTATTTCATGTAAGGTGGTCAGAGTTGTCCACACAAACAAGGCAATCACAATGCTTTCAACATCCTTGTCAAGTTATAGAGTGTCTTACACTGAGTCAGCCTGGGCTTGTGGAACTAAATTGTGGAAATCTAAGTGAAAATAAACCTGTGAATAAAAGTTTTCTGCATTTGTTAAGCCTGTGAATTGTAAAGCAACTTTTCTTGGTCCTAAAGAACTCTATTTACTTTGTGTTTTTTCAGCCTGTCCCTGAAAGGTCCTGTGACAAGACAGCTGGGACAAGAAAAGCCTGAGGAATAATAAGAAGTAAGATACAAGTTTTGTAAGATACAAGTTAACTTTCAAAACATAGGAAAGAGGCTTATATTCATGTCTGAAGATCATTTTCAAACATAAATATGGCAGTTCCCATTAGGTGAGTAAATTCTATACCTAAATATTTATTCTGACTTCTGTGTGCAAGAGACAAGGACTAACCCTCAAAATATATGACTGTGTCTTTAATTATGGGAGCATAAAAAACTGGCACATTTTCTTAGCTATGCATATAAAAACGTTAGAACTCAATACTCTGCTCTAAAAAAAAAAGTAGGAAACTTACAAGGTGCAAGGGGACAACTCAAGAGCTGGATAGAACTGGATAGGAAAACCAAAAGTGAGGAGACAAGACACACAAAATTAGGGCCTACTGGACAGAAGTCTCCAAAAGGCCCTACACAGGCCTAGCCAAACTAGAAATGGAACTGCTGGAGAGCCAGCGTGAGACCACACAAAGGAAGCAGATACACTGACTTTCCCTCTTTTATCCCTACGACCCTAGCCAGATTCTCTTAATGAATACGTTAGAAAACAAAAACCAAAAGAAAACCCCTTCCCTCCTGCTTCCAGCCTGAGTTGGGGAGAAAGAATTACTGTAAAATATACCTGAGAATCCTGCCCTCATCTGGGTGTACCTGCAGGAAAAACTATTTGCAAAATTCAGAAGAATTGAGTTTTATTGTACATTCATTTAGCACGAAGAAAAGACTCAATTCTAGCCAACTATTTTTGTTTCTTAAAGGAAATTTTGGAGATAGGCAACATCAGTCCCATATAGGAGAAAATAAGATAGGAAACATTAGTGACTATCCACAGTGCAGGTGTATATTGATTTATTAATGTGCTGAGATTTAATTATATAATAGTGGAGTAGCTCCCCACCAGCTACACATCATTACTGCCCCCTGCACAATGTTACCGCTGTTCCTTTTACTGGGTACAGCACTTTCAGTTGTAGAGAAACATTTTTTGAGAATACTAAAATATATTAGTTTATGAAAGGACATTAATCAAATGAATTTATCAAAAGTTTACATCTGCAATATATTCCTGCTTTTAATAGGGAATAGAGACATTGTTGACTATATTTTAAATTACATTTTATTGAACTAAAAGGCTGAATTATTATTTTTCTTATGGAGAAAACTGCACTGCAATATACTTACTTACGTAAAGAAACATTTTAAAACATTGAAAATGGCATAGACACAATGAGGAAAAAACATCAGCACCAGTCACCACAGTGATACTTGGATTAACAGAGAAAATTTCGAACATGATAAACATATACAGGTGCTAGTGGATGATATCATGCAGGAACAGAGAGAAGTCATGAAAACAATCAAACACACAAAAAAGGTGGTGAGTACCAAAGAAATGCTTTAAATCAAAAGCCCCTCTCTCCTAATCACTGGTAACTCAGTCCTGTAATCCTAGTTACTGGGGAGGATGATATTTGAGGATCATAGTTCAAAGCTAGCCTGAGGAAGAAAGTCCATGAGATCCTTTTTTTTTTTTAAATTTTTTTTTGCCAGTCCTGGGCTTGGGCTCAGGGCTTGAGCACTGTCCTTGGCCTTTCTCAAGGCAAGCACTCTATCACTTGAGCCTCAACACCACTTCCGGCTTTTTGCTATGTATGTGGTACCGAGGAATCAAACCCGGGTCTTCGTGCATGCTAGGCAAGCACTCTATCACCAGGCCAAACTCCCGGCCCCCATGAGATTCTTCACTCCAATATACTCCCAGAAAACTGTGAGTATGTTTTCCTTCAAAGTGGTAGAGCACTAGCTTTGCGCAAGAAGAACTCAGCGACATGCCTGGAATTCAAGCCTCACCCCCATGTCCTCCCCCCAAAAATCCAATAACAAAAAGGATGTTGTCATAATCAAAAAAACAGGCATACCTGAAGAAAGTGAAAAAGGAGATATATTTCAGTAGTTGCCTAAAGTAATATCTATTAAATATAAACAAACTGAAAATTCAGGGAATTCAGAACCCCAAGTAGTTTAGATAAATATAAACAAGACAAACCAACCAAACAAATCCAACAGTGGACTAGTTAAACCGAGGAGATGGATAATGTTGGGAAGATGGGAAAAAATGATGAAAGAGGTGATGGTGATCAATGTGCATTGTACTCACAAACCCATATGTTGAATTTTAACTCCTTTGTACAATTACTTCAAGATTATAAGATGAATAAATCATTAAAAATCAGGAAGACTTGAAACACCTTGGGAAAATGCCAGTGAAAAACAGCATATCGATAAAGGGGCAAGCAAGCATTTTTACATGAAAATTTTGCTGAGAAACCAAACAAGACAATGAAGTGAAATACTAGCCAGACACCATCAAAGAGTCCTTTTCCTTAAAATATTATTTTTCAAAGTTAAAGGAGGAATAAAAGGCTCTATGAATAGAAAGAAGTGCTCTATCAATACAAAAAAGTGGGAAATGTTGCCAGTTGTTTTTTAGCACAAGAAATGTTAAAAGATTTTGTTGTTGTTGTTATTAGAGAATAGGAAAGTAATATAGGTTAGAAACTGTGTTGTGTCTAGGCATGAAGAGCCTGAAGAGATAAAATAGAATTTTTTTTCTTTCAACTAATAACAAATATCAATTCAAATATTTGTAGCAGCAATATATTTGAAAATTTACATTCATGTGCAATTTTGATGTATGCATGTATGTGTGTATGTTTAAGTACATAAAAATAAACAGAGTTTAGGATTTATTCAATAAGGAATTTATTTTGAGCTGTGGCAATGGGAAAAGTAATAGGAAGAAGTTAAATGATTTTATTCTTACAAGAAATTCCACTAAAAATTATTTTTTTTAAAAAATGCTTAAAAACAGAGGGGTTGCAGTTTTGTAAGTCAGGCAAAGAGTATCTTTCCTTATGGACAATATCACAATTCTATTAAAACAGTAAATATTTATTTAAAGTCATTATTAGTTATAATATTGAAGTCTCAATAATACAAAAATATCTTTTTATTGTATTTTATTGTAGGGGTGATATATAGAGGGGTTACAGTTAGATTCTTCAGATGGTGGGTACATTAATTCTTGAATATTGATACCCCTTCCCATGTTTTTCTCCTACTTTTCCTCCCCACACCTCTGTCCAATCATCTTGCTTTTCCCCTTACCTTCCCTATTTCAAATAAACAAATTAATGTATATATAATATACCAGGTACCAAAATCAGATTCAGTAACAGCTTGGGATACACCACAAGTGAAATAAAAGAGAAATGCAATAACTTCACATATTACATTAAGAGCAACAATCATAAAAATAAACCTCTTGTTTCCACATCCTCTGTTGGGGCCTAGCCTCCATCCTTGAAGCCTGATTCTGGCTCAGCTGCAATTAAAGGGCTTTGACCAGGCATTCGGTTCTTTTGCATACCTCTCTTAAGGCATCTCTGTGTACATGACTCGATTGAACCCCCCGCAGTTTCGTGGGTCTCACAGCAGCTCAGGTCTCCCGAGCTTTCCTGCACCTGTCCTGCCCAGTACCTGAAAGCCCCACCTTAGTGGTAGCACAGAGGCCCTCTTCCTATTGGCTAGCTTCCCAGTGCCCACCTTCTCCTACCCTAACAGTATATAACTAATTGTCTGACACAATAAAGTGAGGAGAGCATCAGAGAGCATCAGAGAGCATCAGAGATCAACAGAGAGATCTGATGCGCTTTCATGGTTAACACTGCTTCTGACTCAGCCTGGTTTTTTCTTCCCCGGTGATTGGGGGAGGGCTGGGTCTTCGACACTTACCATCCCGCTCGGCTCCCGGGGGACTACAGGCTGGCCCTGTGTGTCCCTCCCCGTTCCCGTGTTGCTGCCCCCGAGAGGAGCAACAATCCTCGTGTTCATTTAATTATTCTGGGGCCAGTAAGTCAGAAGCCCGGGAGGACCAGAGATCAGTTCTGCTAAAATAGTGTGTGTGTGTGTGTGTGTGTGTGTGTGTGTGTGTGTGTGTGTGTGTTGTGTTTGTATGTGTATTTAAATGAAAATTAAAACACATGAAAATACAGTAGGTAAAGGGGAAAGCAATATCTAGAAATAAATTTACAATGCCATATAGTTTACTAGAATAAAACATCAATTAACTAAGTTGCCTCTTGAGGAAAGTAGAAACAAAAAAGAGTGAATTGAATATAAGGTAAACTGAAGAATAGAAATAACTGAGAGCAAAAATCCATGACTCAAATTAAGAAGTCTGCCCTCATTTTTATTTTGGGTATCCCTATGAGATTTCAGATAAAACTCCAGTAATCAAGACAGTGAAGTATTAGGCTAATACAAAAAAATACATAGAGAAAAATAAAGGAGCTTACATGTCTACTCGAATAATGATCCATGGAACCTTTAAGAAATTAATGAAGGCAATAAAGTTAATAAAACATAATCCTTTAAACAGAGAGTCTTACAACAAGCACACATTCACACTTTAAAATTTATATTACGAGACAGGTGCCAGTGGCTCACACCTGTAATCCTACGTGTTCAGGAGGTTAAGATCTGAGGATTGAGGTTCAAAACCAGCCTGGGCATGAAAGCCCATGAGACTCTCCAATTAACCACCAGAAAATTGGAAGAGGCATTGTGGCTCAAGTGGTAGAACGCTAGCCTTGAGCTGAAGAGCTCAGGGACAGACAGCACTAAGGACCAGTTCAAGCTCCATCACTGACAAGCAAAAGAAAAACATATATATATATATATATATATATATGTATTGCAATTAAGGCATATTCATTACTGAAAATTGATCATAAACATGTAGTAAGGAAAACTCAATAAAAATTCCTTGAAGATATCATAGAAAATGTGTATGACTTTGTATTATAGTGACTTCTGATTTCACAATAAAGACATAATTCATAATAAAAAACCATTAGACAGGTTGACATCTAAATTGAAATTTACTCTCATGCATAAAATACCATCAGGAAAGTGAAAATACAAGCACAGATTGAGGAAATGCAATTGTAAAAAGATATATTTGATAAAAGATTTTATTCCAGCATGTACTTCTAATACACAATACCATAACTGGGCTATTTATAGGTTATAGAAATTTTATTTCTCATCTTACTGGCGACTAAAAATTTCCATATCAAGCTAATGGAAGGTCTGGTATCTTATCAGTGCCCTTTTCTACTTTTAAGACGGTATGTCATTTCTGAGAGAGAAACATTATATATATATATATATACATATACATATATATATATACAGAGAACATACAGAGGTAAATTTTCACATAAACTTCAGAAACCCCTAATGCAGAGCTTTAAGACACTGCAAACTGCAAGAATTATTAACACTACTCTCACAACAAAGATTGTCCCCAGATCAATTTTTGAAAAGAGACATGTCATGAACAGCACATTTCCTTTCTTTTAGTCCCACTCATATTATCCCATTCAAAATATATTTATTCCCTCTCATTAGTCTCAGCAGTCTTAACTGATTTCAGCATCAACATTAGAATCCATGTTCAGTATCTTATTTGATTGTCCTTTAAGTTAAATATGAGTGACCTTTAGTTACTGGTTCATCCTGAAGCAAATTGCTCTCCAGTCATGACCCTGTGACTTTTTTAATCTGCTTCAAAATATTCTGATGAGCTACTCATGGTAGTTATTTTCATTCCATATTAACAACAAAAAAGAAAAAAAGAGAACCTTCCCTAAATCCAAAACTCAACAGTTCAAGCAACATTAAACCTCCAGGCTTGAGAATAATCCTAGTTTATCTATATTTCAGCTAGTCAAAGAGCACTAAAATATAACATGAGGAGCAGAAACTTGATACAGTTCCAGGCAAGAATCCTAAAGTTTCATGGATTCTCTGGCTCCTTTGTTCATTCTCTTCTGCCTTCAAGGCCCTGGCACTCTGGGTCTGTAATAGGAGTGGCAGTAGTGGCAGTTTCTAAAATACCTTGGTGGCTTTTCTCCCACTCTCCTGATGAACAAATAGCAGGAAGAAGCCTACTTGAAGACATTACATGTGGAACAATTCTCTATCCATGAAAGACATATAAAGACAATGATATATAACGATCAATGTTTGTCAGTTCCAGGGGGAGAAAGGGCTGAAAAGGAAAGCATAGAAGATTCTTAAATCCATATAACTATTCCACAGTGTGATAATGATAGACAACATTGGTTTAGCCTGGATAGATACAATATTAAATGTAGATTGCAATGAAGACTATGACCTTGGGTATTAATAATATGACAATGTAGATTCCTTAATTAACAAAAAAAACTATGTGAGTGGATATTGAAAATGAGACCCCGAGTACGTGATTCCAATATATGGGATATCTGACAAAATTCTTATATTGCTAAAGATCTACTTTAAATATAGCCACATGCATAATACATGTACCATGGGTGAGATGTATCACTTATGGATACAAGCATTTAGCAGGAAATCATCTCAGTATCATTATTATATATGCAAAATGTAATATAGACATGCATATCTCTTAATTATGTTGTATACATATATAGATTTATATATGAAATCTTGAAGTTACTTCTGTGAAGCATTTGGATCCACATTTAGCACTGCTGTGTATATCATCTAGATATGAAATATGGATAATGGTCAGAGGTGAAAATATGGACCATTACTTGAGCCCCTTCATCTAGAAAAGGAATCCCTACCATCATTTGTTCTGGGAAAAGTCTCACTATAAAGAACCAGCCTTCCCCAGGTAAGAGCCTTCAGTCAGGGTATATTTGAAACCACTTCTTTTACCACTCACCTTTTATTTTCTCATTTGTTTTACCATGCTTTGTTTTCACAACCTGTTATCCAATTATTGCTTAAAAATTTCTTCTGCAGGGCCGGGAGTTTGGCCTAGTGGTAGAGTGCTTGCCTAGCATGCACGAAGACCTGGGTTCAATTCCTAGGTACCACAAAAATAGAAAAAAAAAGCCAGAAGTGGTGCTGAGGCTCAAGTGGTAGAGCTCTAGCCTTGAGAAAGTCCAAGGACAGTGCTCAGGCCCTGAGCTCAAGCCCAGGACTGGAAAAAAAAAATTCTTCTGCTACAGGTTCCTAAACTTTTTTTGATCAACATTGAGTTGTTTTATTTAATAATCATTTATCACATTTTTAAAATAATCTAGGTTATTTTATTTTATTTTATTTTCTATGTATGTGGTACCAAGGAATCAAACCCGGGTTTTCATGCATTCTAGGCAAAAACTATAACCACTAGGCCAAACTCCCAGCCTAATCTAGGTTATTTTAATATCATAGAATAGTTGGAAAATCGCACAGTAGGCTCATTTTAGTCTTTAGTTATTATTTGAACAGTTTGAACTAAAGGCTTTATGCCTGCTGGGAAGGTACCTTACTGTTTGAGGCACACTTCTTGTAGACTACAGGTTCCTAAACTTTTAGCTGGAGCCTATGAGATCTTATAAACAGGGGGTTTATAAGCCTCAAAATTAGGCTGGTGGCAGGCTTAAACATTCCTTCCATCTGCAATAACAGACTCAGTTCCTTCTATCCTTATGTGCATCCCTTTATTTTTTCTTTCTTTTTATAGTCTGTAAAAGGGTTATCTAAGTATTGCAGAAGCTGGCCAGCCAGGGACACAGTGAGGACTCAGGAGCTAACACTGTGACCCCTAGCAGGGGTGAAAATTGGCCTTATAAGGGTAAATACCACAAAGTGGCTCCAGTTGTAAAGTTCTATTAACATAACATTAGCTCATTTGAAACAAAGGACTTTTTTTGGGGGGGATGGGGGGGTAAAGGAGGGTTGTGGTCATGGGGCTTGAACTCTGGGCCTGAGCACTGTCCCTAAGCAGTTCAGCTCAAGGCTGCTACAGTGCTTCCCTTTATAAAAGAAAAAAAAAAATCAGACATTTTGCCTAAGCTTTCAGATGTCTGTGGATCTGGAAAGAGAATGTTGTTCCTTTCCTTATTGTCAAATTATTCCCCTATTACTCCTTTTCCCCCTTGCCATAATCCTTTGGTTTAAAGTATTATCAAGTCGTCATTTTATTTGTTAATTTACGAAGTATTTGCATATCTTCATATGTGTATTATATGTCTGTGCATATTATATTATTATTTATGTTTAAATTAAAATATGTTAAATAAAAATAAGTTTCTGTGTGAAACTTGTCACAGAAATCCATGGAGAACTAAGCAAAAGAATCTCCATGGTTACATTGTAGTTTGTCATTCTGCTGAAGCATGTAATCGAAAGAATTCAGAGAAGAAAGGGATAAAAAGAAAAATAATGATACTGAGTCTATCTTCCTTGGTTCAATGCTGGAGCCAGACTGATGTACTTTTAGTATATTTGAAAGAGAAGCTTATTTTTCCAGATGAATATGAAGCTTGATTTTCAGAAACACATTCCCCTGATCAATCTGATGAGTGAACCCACCCAGTTATTTAGAAAGAATAAACTTAAGTTTTAGGGAGAAGATCACTCATTGTATGTAGTTAGTCACATTTCTGAACTTTTATTTCAAATCTATTATAACCAATATGTAGTGGGTTGGTAGTTTTGCCTAGTGGTAGAGTTCATGGCCAGCACGCACGAAGACACAGATTTAATTCCTCAGTACCACATACACAGAAAAAGCTGGAAACATTTCTATGGCTCAAAGTGGTAGAGTGCTAGACTTGAGAAAGCCCAAAGACAGTGCTCAGGCCCTGAGTTCAAGCCCCAAGACTGGAAAAAAATATGTATTATAACTGAATTTTCCTTAGAATAACATAAAAATACATTTGACTTATCAGCCAGACATGATAGACTTCTATACTGTTGGTATGTTTTTTTCATATATTTTTATTGTAATTAATAGAAGGGTTACATTATATTCGCCAGATAGAAGGTGCATTACTTCACATACATTGATACCCTTTCTCATGTCTTGGTCCCCATTTCCCTCCCCCCCATTCCCACCTCTCATCTTATTTTCCCCCCTTCCCTATCCAATTTCAAATAACCAAATACAAATATATCCAATATATCAGATAACAAAGTGAGATACTGTAACAATATGAGATGTTGGTATCTTAAATAGAATGTCCCTTTGGAGTTAAGACATAGTTCAAACTGAAGAAATGCAGCTAAGCTCAGCTACGTCTCCTTCCATAACTCACAAGGGACAATTTTTAAGTGACAGTGTCCTCAAGCTCCAACTGATGTCTTTAAATCTTGCTAATGATAACAAGATCACTAAACATTTACTTATGACTTGCTATCTGCCAGGCATTATCCCCAAAGCTTTTCATACTGTGTTTTACTTCATTCCCACAAGTCTGATAGGATGTGGGGTGTGGTATCCTCAACCACATTTTATGGACAAGGAGTTTAAATCACAGAAACCATGCTCATGCTGGGAAAGCTTGCAATATTAGGTTTGAGAATGAAGCCAACATTGAATGACTTCATAAACATCTTACCCAATCAGAGGCTTAGCTGATAAAGTTTATAGAGCCTTAATTAATAGCATTCCCCTGAATGGCACAGTCACCACTATGGCTTGGAACATTATTCTTCTTAACATGTACCAGGCAGCTTAAGGCTAGCGTCTCCATGGAAACCCCCCCCTTTTTTTTATCTACTCTCTATTGTAGAAAGTCTTAGCATTTGGCACATAGGAATTTCTTTTCCTTTTTTTGGTATTTTAATGTACACTAATTTTTTCAGAAAGTATATTTCTATCAACCTCAAAATGTACTGAGAAAACTTTTATTAAGTGAGAATAGGTAGGGATAGAGATATCTAAGGACATTTTTTGGCCAGTCCTGCGGATTGAACTCAAGACCTGGGCATTGTCCTTGACCTTTCTCAAGCCAAGTGCTCTACCACTTGAGCCACAGCATCACTTCTGTTTTTTTTCTGTGTGTGGTACAATGGAACTGAACCCAGGGCTTGGTGCCTGCTAGGCAAACACTCTACCACTAGGCCACACTCGCAGTCCTAAGGATATTTCAAGTATAGAATTTAACTGTTTTCTTTTTAATAAAGAAGTTAGCTTCTCTTTTGTATACTGGACAGCACAGTGATATCTGAAATGTATCAGTTAATTTGAATTAAGTTTGCTTTCCTTAAAAACAGAATACTTTATACTTTAAATTAAATTGGTAGCACTTGTGTTTTTTTGTTTGTTTGTTTGGTTTTTTATTTTTTTGGTTGATACATAAAACTTACCTTTTAAAAGTACAATTTGAATAGAAGTTATGAAAATCATCAACATGTAATAGCTTAATTGAGCCCTGGAAATAACAAAGCTCAAACAAATAAAAATTTTGTTGTTTATTTTTTATTAGAATATGGTACTGGATTCTCTAGACACAGCAATAAATCAAAAGAAATAAAGGAGTTCAAGCATGGAAAGAAGAAGCCATATTATTCCTGTTTGTAGTTGATATAATCCAATATTTAAAAGAAACTAAAGATTCAACTGCATAATTTTTAGATCTGATGAATACTTTTGGAAATGCATCCATATACAAAATCAGCATAAAAAATCACTAGTTTTTCTCTATACCAACTATAAATAGGCTGAGAAATAAATCAGAAATGAAAATAAATTCCATTCATGATGTGCTAAAAAAACAAAAAGTAATAAACTTAACTAAGGAGGGAAAAGACCTTTACCAGGTAAATTACAAAACTTTGAGGAAAAAAAATTGATGAGCACAGCAGAAGAAAATATCTCCTAAGTTTATGGGTTGTCAGAATTAATATTGTGAGCCAGGAAAGGAGCTCACACCTGTAATCTTAGCAAATTAGGAGGTTGAGATCTAAGGATCAAGGTTCAAAGCCAGCCCAGGCATAAAAGGACCTGAGACTCTTATCTCCTATTAACCTCTAGAAAATGGGAAGTGGGGATTGGCTAAAGGGTAGGTAGTAGCCTTGAACTGAAGAGATAAGGAACAGCTCCCAGGCTGAGTTCAAGCCCCAAGACCCACACAAAGAAAAAATAATTAATATTGGGCATGACCATACTATCCAAAACAATCTTCAAATTCATCTTGCACCCCATTAAAATCCAATGTTATTCTTCACAAGCATGGAAAATTAAGTCCTAAAATTCACACAGGGAGCAAAAAGAGACCACAAATAGCAAAGCAATTTTGAGCAAACTTTGAAACTAGAATATCACACAACTGAACTTTTATGACTGAACTATACTACCAAATAATTCATAGGCATTTTAACTTTCTATTAAGTTTGATATCTATTCTATCTTTAGGTTTGATTTCAATTAACAATTGCTCACCTCAGTTTTACAGTTATATTTTAAAGCTAAATCTTGACTTTTTCTTCAATATGATTCTTTTGGGATAAATTGACATGTGTATATGTGTATGAAAGTGTCAGTGTTTGAACATATGATTTTTACTAAGAGGTGTTACTCAATATACACTATTTTTCTTTTTTCATTCTTTTTCACTTAACAATATATTAAGAATACTCTCATATTTCCAGACACTGATTTCTTTTGATAATTATAAACATATCTGTCATGTAGATAACATACTTCATTTAAACAAGAGTATTCTGATTTAAATTATCTTTAAAATTTTTTTGAGATTGAAACAATACCATAGTTATTTCTTCAATGAATAACTTGACATTTCTAACAGTTTTTCCAAAGGGTAAATTCCCAGGAATATTTTTAAATGCATTATTCTCACCACAGATAGAGATGAACAGCTCTCAAATAGCTTTTATCAACTGTGTGAGTGATAGTTTCTCTACAACTTCTGCAGTTAGTGTTAAATATCTTCGCTACATGCATGAATGAAAGAGGTTATCATATTGTTTATCATTTATTTTCCATTGCTTGCTTATTTATTTGATTGCACTTTTTTGATGACTTCCTCTTTGTCTTGATTAGTGGAAAAACTAAGCCATTGAGGGTAATAGATATGTAACAAGAAATCATACTGGACCACAGTTTCACAGAACAAATGTCAAAGTTGTATGGATAAAAATTAAGTCTTTTATGAAAGGTAAAGGACAAGCTTTATCAAAGAGATACCCTCCTCTCTCTTTGACTTGTTAGTCCTTACAACCTTCTCCAGAATTTCTGAATTGTTATCAAGCAGTCTTCTACATCTCTTTGTTTTCCTTCCAAGTGAAACTACTGGAAACATAAATTTTCTGTATAGGAATAGCCATTTGTCTGGATATAATTCACCCTGGTCCAAACCTAGTGTCGTGGCATGGACTCATGATGAAGACTATGAGATGTGGAATTCTGAAGATGAAGCAATCATTGGGTGGCATTACTTATATGTGCTGTATACCATGAGAAGTTTTCATATGAATGAGAATTGAATACTTATAAAGAAGAGAGCAGAGTAGAATAGACTATAGATACTAAATCTTCACTAAGTCCCCATTACAGACTAATATATTCATATACTTTTGTTTCTTGGTGGTTACTTCCTTGAAGAATAAGTGGGGTAGACTTTGAACTTCAATGACTTTGTCATCATCATAAAATTCCCATGGCTAATACAACCTTAATAGAGATAATATAAAGAAGCTTTAGATATGTCTTGTTAAAATTTGTTTAATGAAAATCTTTGTGGGTTTTAGACATCTGCCATATGGAGATTGTGCCTATGTAGCTGCAAATTTCTAAAATGTGAAAGCCATGGATCTGATTTGACTGTCTGCCATCATATCTTAAATAGAGTTGTTCTGAGGACCTACACAGCTTCAACTAGTAAGCACAAAGTGGTTGAGATTTACCGATGATGCTTGTATATTATATAGTGTCATCTTAGGCAATTCTGAAAATATGATT
This sequence comes from Megascapheus bottae, assembly GCF_031878675.1. Taxonomy (NCBI): domain Eukaryota; kingdom Metazoa; phylum Chordata; class Mammalia; order Rodentia; family Geomyidae; genus Megascapheus; species Megascapheus bottae. Next base: position 45,526,411 of record NC_143520.1, on the reverse strand, counting down.
ATATTATTTAATTTGTAATTGGACACTATTATTGCCATTATTATTATTATTAATTATTATTATTATTATTTGAAGATAGACTCAGAGCATTTAAGTGACTTGACCAAGGATATATGTTAATAAAAATCATGTCAAATTTAAATCTATATCAAAACACAAAGATAGCACACAGTTTTTGTCATCATACAGCACTGTCTAAAGCTTTTAGTTATTTAAAACAATAGGATGAAGACAATGGCAATGTGGTAAGTAGTTAGCCATTTCAATTGCACTGCTCAGAAATAAAGAAGATACAAAAATTCAGTGGTATACAATAGAAAATGGATCAAATCCAGGGTATTTAAAGCTTTAAGTGTATTCAAGTTACTCCTTTTAGTAGGATAAACCAGTTAGGAAAGGAGGTTAGTAGAGAAAAAGCTTAGAGATGCATCTTAATTCTTTAGGCAACTTACACTCATATGTATCCCAGTCCTTCAAACAAGTATTCAGTGACTTTACTTTCAAAAAAAAGTCAACAAAAACAAAACTATACTGGATACTCGTGAAGGAAAGTCTATGAAACTCTTATTTCCAATTATCCACCAAAAAACTAGAAATGGCTGTGTTGCTCAAGGAATAGAGCACTAGCTCTGAGCTGAAAAGATTAGGAAGAGTGCCCAAGCCCAGAGTTCAAACCACATGACAGCCCCTTCCCTCCAAAAAAGAATACCGAATTGTTGTACAAATAATTCCTGCCCATTAAACATGCTTTTACTGTCAGATACCTGTGGTTGGCTTACAAATGCTTGTTTACTTTATGTGAAAAATAGTTCCCATTCCAGTAAAAAAATGAGACATTTTAGAGTTGGCCAGTTGGAGCCATTTATATTATTACATTTATTATTACAGATTTTGAATATCTTCTCAATTTTGTTTTGTATTTTTGTCATCTTGACAAAGAACTTGAGAATTATATACAAAGGTATGTATAAATATCCTAAGTCACAGAACACAATTGATTTTCCCATTTGATAATAATTTTATTTTCCATCAATCATTCTCTAGGGATAATAGGATCTCTTTATTCTCAGAATTCTGTTTCAAAACTAGAACACTAAAAATATGTTTTAGAATTAAGAGATAACCTGTTCCACCATAAAACACAAAATACATTTTAATTCAGTTTTTCATGGACTGTTTTTTTTTGTTTAAGATCATTATATATAGTGCAATAAACAAATTTTTAAAACGTGAGCTTGAATTATTTACCATAGCAAAGATATAGAACCAACCAAGCTGCCCCTCATAGATGAATGGATCAAGAAAATGTGGTATATAGGAATTGTATGCTGCCATTAGGAAGAGTGACATGGCCCCATTTGTAAGACAATGGAAAGACTTGGAAAAAAAATGAAGTGAAATAAGTCAGACCAAGAGAAACAGGCTCCATGGTTTCCATCATTTGTAATAATTAGTATTTTTTTCTCAGCAAAGAATCACAATAAATCAATATCTATATGCATGTGTCCATATAGGATGATGCTAATTAAAATGAACTCCAGGATACTGAAACAAGAGGTCATTATTCGTGGTTATTGTTTTAAAAGTACTGTGTAAAGTTATTTCTTTTTTTCTTTTGTTTTCCCCCTTATGGTTTATCCCTTGTGGTCACTGTATCTGAATTTGGTATCTGCCATATCATATATACTCTTATTTGAATTAGGGTAGGAAAGGGGAACAACAAGATGATGAGACAAAGGACAAAGGATGACCCAATGAACCAGTAATAATCACAAGACAATATGTTAGAAATGTATTTTAAACTTAGGGGGGGTAGGGGAAAGCAAATGTAGAAGAAAATCATGGGAGGGAGTAAAAATGTTCCAGAAGAAATGTACTCACTACCTTATGTAACAGCAACCCCTCTGTACAACAACCTCAAAGAAAAATTATTTTTTTAAAGCAGCAGAAGGTAAAAAGAAAGCAAGCTTGAAACCTATGATAAGAATACAATTTAACTTGCTCAATAAAATAATAAATTACAGGTCCATTCTAATATGAATTAATTTCTCAGTAAATAGGGATTTTTTTTCTTGTAACAAAAATGGATGTGGTAGATTATCAGTAAATGCTAAAAGCTTGATAATAAATAGTGTACTCCTAGCTCATTCTCATCAGATTCCCATTAATTAATTGCCAAAAGAAATTCTGACTTTTATTGAAGAAATCTAATGGATAATAATTAAATAAATTGTTCAACATTATCATCTCCTGCTTGGACGAACTAATGTCATCTCTCCACCAGAGAAGTTCACATGGAAATACTATCCCTTTAGCTGTTAAGGCAATAATAATGGATTACTTAAGAATAATCATGAGGGAATTTCGAAGAGCTATTTTGTAAAACATTTAGTTTGAAATCAAACACAAATGTCAAAGTGAAATCAGACAAAGGGTGACAGAAGGTTCAAATTAAAGGTTACTAACAATTTTTTAAAGTGAGACTTGCAAATGAGCAATTACAAAATAATGTGTTGTACAGATAAAAAAGTTCAACATAAGTTTCTCTTCCACAAGCTAGTAAGCATGAAGCATGAAGCATGCTTAATTCCATACTTGGCATTTATCCAGTTGTCTAGAAACAAGGACATACTAAACCAACTAGCACAATGATGTTCACTGCAGCACTATTTACCATAGCAAAGATATGGAACCAATCCAGATGCCCCTCAGTGATGATTGGATCAACAGGATGTGGTATTTATACACAATGGAATTCTGTTGCCATGAGAAAGAATGACATCGCCCCATTTGTAAGGAAATGGAAAGACTTGGAAAAAATAATATTAAGTGAAGTAAGGCAAACCCAAAGGAATATAGGCTCAATGATTTCCTTCATTTGTCATAATTAGTACAAAACTTGGACTCTCCTAGCAGAGGATTACAATAGCTTAAAACCTAGACACATAAGGCCATATATCCTGAGGACCTCCACGATATGGAAATAAGAGCCATATAATGTGTGATTGTTGTTCTTAATGTACTATGTTATTTCTTATCCCTTTTGTCATCCCTTGGTTATTCTCATATTATTACAGTATCTTACTTTGTAATCTGGTATATTGTATATATGTTTATTCGTTTATTTGAAATATGAAAGGGACGGGGGAAAAGAAGATGAGGGGAGGGTTAGGGGGAAGGAAATGGGGGCAAAAATGCGAAAAGGAGTATCAATATGCGTGAAGTAATGCTCCTTCTATCTAATGAATATAACTGTAAATCTTTTATTAATTATAATAAAACAATTTTTAAAAAGAAATGAAGCATACTTATGTGAGTGGAGTGGAAATATAAAAGCATCATAGAATTAAAGAGTTAATGATTTTGTATTACAAGCTCATATTCTATAAAAGCATAGAAAAAATTCTAGTACATATTCTAAATAAGATTTCTTCGATATTTTAAAAGTTTAACCAGACTGCACTAAAGCAGAAAAATTAAGTTGAAAATGATAGGTTTATAATTATTTAAGGCAATATGATAGGCAATGATATCCATATCATGTTACAAATTTATTGTCACTAAGCATTTAGATAGTTAAATTAAAACTTGTATCAGTCATAGTCAAGCCAGAAGGCATGAATTAAACTGGGAAATTGTTAAATAGTAGTTACAAGGAAGTAGTGATTATAGTAGTAGTTAACAGGCAATGGAACAATATGTACAAGCAATAAAGCAAAAACCAGGGTGGTATCTCATTCAGGACTCTCTGAGGAGATTAGAGAATGTAAACAAATAATAAATTAAGACTAACTTCTTTCTTCTATGTTGATGGTAGCCCTTTCTGGAGAGGGATTTACTATTCCAACCACAGGGGGAAGACCAGGAGTGGCCTGATGAGTAGGATAGCATTTCTGGACTGCAGGACCATGCATCGCTCCATGAAGGTTCCTGCAAGGAATTTAGTGAGCCTGCCTGAGGCACTCTCCCTCAAAAATAGGAAACCCCTTCACCTGTAGTGTGTCTTCAGCCTACTGACAGCCTGACACAGAGAGTGCAAAACAAGATAAGTAGAACATGTCCTGCTACAGTATTTTCACATGCCAAAGAGACGATTTGGGATGGATAGGCTTTACATATCTCTTTCCAGACATTTTCTTTTCTTCAAACACAATAAAATGTCACTTTTTTATTCAACTGTCATATTCTGAAAGAGTTAAAAACTAGAAAGAGGAAACAAGATGACAAAAATCTGTGTCAAAACTCAGCTCAGAAGCAGCTCTGGCATTGGGACTTAGCTATGGCTGCTTTATAGATATTTCTGTTGTAGTAGAGTGTAAGCCTCATGAATCCAATAAATGTATATGAAATTATCTGAAAGATGAGCCAACAGGATTTTCTTTTATTTTGTCACATGCTTCTAGAAGTACTTACACTGGGATTTAATTATGTACAGGCCTCAATAAAGAAATAAGATGAACTAAAGGAGATGTGTGTGTCAGCATTCCATAGCCCACTTTGGTGGAACAAGGAGCATTTCTGTGTCCTAATTATATGACTAGACACCAAGACACACTAGACCCAATACAAGAATGCAACTAATCAAGGTAGCATACTCTTTCATTATTTTGATTTTTAGATTTGTTTTTCCGCATGCAAGTTAGTTGGGTCATATGTTTTCTTTTTCCTTTTACAGAGATTTGAACTTAAAAGTCTCAAGCTGTTCTGCTGCCACTTAAGCCATGCATTCAACCTAGCTTTTTGCTGATAAATTGGACAGGGAGATTTGAGGACATCACTGTCTTGGCTGGATTTGACACAAGTTTCAGATCTCAGCTTCCTGAGTTACTAGGATCAAGAGTGTGAATCACCAGGTCCCAGATCAATCATAAAATGAAATTAATAAGTGTGTCTTAATATATTCACAATGAGGTTGTTAGAATGTATGGATTTTACATACACTACTCATATACACACATACACACATACACACACACACAGACATACACATACACACTCATACACACATATTTCCCATTGAACCTTGAACCATACTGATGTGTCTTTATAATCTGAAGTCTGTATGTTACATTAGAGTTTTCTTTTGTTGTTATTCACTCAATGTTATATAACACATGTGTATTATACTATAACAATATACTTCTTCAACAGAACCTTTATTTTTGGTGGTGTTTCTTTTTTTAAAGATTTTATTAACATTGATTTTTACATCCTATTTCGAATGTCATGTTTAACAAGTATTTAAGAAGAGAATCTCTATATACAATCACTGGCACATAGATTTTAGAACATAATTAAAATTAAGATGATGGTTTGTATGTCATATTAATATATGAAATAAAGCATTACGTGTATAAAGTATGTAGCCCATCATAGATTTTTACGTCTATGTAGATATGTTTGTATTTCCAAGACCATGTCCATAAACTTGTGTACCCAAATATTGAGTTATGACTCGTACTGTTTAGATCTAATATCCACATATTAAGGATACCATGCACCTTTTGTTCCTTTGGTCTTGACTTATCTCACTCAACATGATTCACTTTAATTTCATCTGTTATTTTTACTGCCTGCTGGCTCTGTAGACAGAGGCTTTTTTAGTGCTAAAGAATATTCCACTGCTTGAATGTAGCAAATAGATTTTTTCTATTCACCTACTAACCATACCATTTATATTCAGATTTTTGCCATTTTGAGTAAAACTGCTCTGAACATTCAGGACAAATTTTTCTGGAGACAACAATGTTCAATTTATCTGGTGAACAGCAAAGTGTGACTGACAGATTTGACTATAAGAGTGTGTTTAATGCTGTGAGAAATTGCTAAACTATCTTCAAAGGGGCTTTACCATTTTGCATTCCCCTGAGGAAAGAATGAAATTTCCACTTGCTCCTCATCTTTGGCAGTGTTTCATGCTGTCAACATTTTGGATTTTGTCCATTCTACTAGGTGTGTTGTTTCTCAGTTCTGATTTTTTATTTGCTTGATTGATGTTGCTTGTTTGTTTCTGCAATTATGCTAGGGCCTCACACATGCCTGGCAAGTATACTGAACTACTGAGCTAAAGCTCCATTGTTTTAGTTTGTAGTTCCCTAATGGTACTGAACATCTTTTCATATGCTCATATGCCATTTGAATGTCTTCTTTGGCAAGGTTTCTATTCAGATCTTGTGTCCCCTTTTAAAGCAAGTCCCTTTTTCTCACTGTTGAGTATAATTCACAAAGTGCTTTTGTGTAGATAAAGAATTGTCTTGTGTGTTTCACAAAAGCATAATTTCACCTTTTTTCACCGTGCTTCAAAAATGAGGCAGAGAAAAATGAAATCATTAAAGTATAGAAAAGAAGAAAACACATAGTGGATCAAATCAGAAAGTCATCCTTAAGCAATCTCTGGCTTGTGGAAGAAAAATGAGGTAAAATGACTACAACTAGCCCTTTTACTAGGCAGCTGCCACTCTTATTGACTGGCTAATTTATGCCAGGTGTTTCTTCTACATGCACTTTAAAAATCTAGCAAGAAAGTTTTATCATCCTTATTTTTACAGACAAAACAAAGACTAAGGAACTATCACTCTCTTGTACTCACACATTGAGAAATACGCAGAACTTACATGCAAGCATAAATTGGTGTAATTTCAAATGGGTGCATTTTTAATCTTCTTTTTTTTAAAATTGTACTTTAACCAGGCTGTGTCTCGCAGTTAAGGGTCAAATTCTAATGTGTACATGATTCCTTACAGAGAAGTGAAAAGAAAAGGTAATAGCAGCTACAATTTTCCCTGTCCTTATCTAGAAAATCATTTTAAGAAGAATTGAATATCTCTTTTAATGTAATTCTTAAGATTTCTATTATGAAGAACCTACTTCTGAGCTGGGTATGGTGGCTTACACCTGTAATCCTAGTGACTCAGGAGGCTGAGATCTGAGTATCGTTGTTCAAAGACAGCCCAAGCACTAAAGTCCATGAGACTCTTATCTCCAATTAACCACCAGAAAACCAGAAGTGTTGCTGTTGTTCAAGGAATAGGTCAGTAGCCTTGAGCTGAAGAGCTTAGGGACAGCACTCAGGCCCAAAGTTCAAGTCCTCAACCAACAACAACAACAAAAAACTTACTCTATCCTCTATACTCTAATATTGTTCTTTCTAGTCACTGTTTTCCCTAGGCCTTGTGTGTAATGTACACCTTGATATTACCATTGGTCCTGTAGTGGAAACATTGATGTCCGAACAGCAATATTCAGGTAGACATTGAGTCTGATCATGTGAGACAAAACACACATGTGCTCAAGGCTAGGTTGCTTTTCTGAATAAAAAGTATGTTAGCAGCATAGCTCCATTTTATCCTTCCATAACCAAAAAATGTCTTTACTCATTACTAAATGCCCTGTGAGAGGTCCCACTTTGGAAACTGCCTCCCAACAAATCAGTTTACATCCTTATATTTGGCCAGGTCTGAAATAGGAAGTGAGAGTAAATTCTCCAGTGAACAAAAGATAGGATTTGAAGACTTTTTTCTTTGTCATTACTTGGAAATTTTCACTATTTGGACATGTCGGCTAACTGTACTTTCTGATTCCATGGGATTGGGTTAAGTGTGTGATTAGTTATGGCCATGAGTTAGAAGAAAAAAAAATCATGTTTTCCCCCATTCCCTATCCAATTTCAAATAACCAAATACAAATATATCCTATATATCAGGTAACAAAGTGAGATACTGTAACAATATGAGATAACTAAGGGACAGCAAAAGAGATGAGAGATAACATAGTGCCTTAAGAACAACAATCATTCATTATATGGCTTATGTTTCTATATCTTAAAGATCCTTTCATTTAGCATCCTACTATATGGCCTTTTGTATCAAGGTTTTGCTCTAGGGAAATGGGGACCAAGACATGTGAAAGGGTATCAATGTATGGGAATTAATGCACCATCTATCTGGCAAATATCATGTAACCCTTCTATTAATTACAATAAAAATATATGAAAAAAACAAATAATGGCAAACTTCAAAGAAAAAAATAAAATACATGTAATTTTTTAAAGTTAAAAAATCACAAGTCTCCTTTGAGATAGATCATTGAATTGCTACATCAGAATGGTTCTAATCAGAATTGTCACTACTGATTTATTTCTTCTTTTAGTTGAGTGCCTAGCAACATTCAAAATGGCAGCCAATTTGTATGCTTAGGTTGCTAAGAAACTGCTATGAACAAAACACCTTTACAAACAGCCAGTAGTCACATTGACATAGAAGAAAGCAAGCTTTAAGCAACTGAGATTTATAGGAATTCTTATAAAAGAAATGGTTACAAAATTGTAATAAAATTGACATCTAAATTTAGAGAAATATATAACAATAATAAAACCCTAAAATATACGAATCTGTACAAGCAAAACAAGGAGGTGGAATTTAAAGAAATGACAAATTAAGCAATCAAGAGGCAAAGTATTTAGTAAAAATCTTACTTGTGATATCTTGAAATGTTTACAGTATAATCAATTCATTCTATTATAATTTTAGACATGGAGGTTAGAAAATAGAATGATAATGGAATGTGTGCCTGGTTGGCTTCTGTTTAATTGCATTTGATATGCTTGCTATTGTTTAAGTAAATGTTTCCTTTCAAACAAGAATTTGAGACAATAGTGATTTCTCTAGTGAGAGTACCATTTTCCCAATCCTAAATTTTAAAGAGAAAATCATGAAATACTCAGAGCAAAAAAAAAATCAGTATATAGGAGAATGGCTAATGTAAATTCGAAAGAATATCCAGATGCCAATGATGAAAATCTCTGTGTTCTAATCATGAGGGAAGAAAATGCTTTCATAGTAAAAGTGTAGCTGTCTTTTCATAATATTCATAGCATTTGCACTAAATAAAGAGGAATATATAGAAAAGATCAATATGTGTAGGTGATATAAAATAGAACAAGAGCAAACACTAAGTATCTGAAAGTTGCTTTGTTTTCATTTTGGTTTTGTTAGTTTGCTTTGTGTAGGCAGGTTTTTATAAGTAATCTAGTCTAGCCTTAAAGTCATGGTTGCTTCAAATGATACAAAAATCCTGAGCTAAGAATGTTTTTGCTCTATGAGATAAGAAGAACTTAAGCCAGTTGTCTACAGGAAACACCATCAGCAAAATGTCCCCTCTGCCTCATTCATGTTTCTTGTAGCACTTAGACTCCAATGCCAACTTCAGTTGTGACTCAGAGGACGATGACAATTAATGTCCTCACATGATTTTCAATGGGTTTTGCATTCCTAGCAGAGAAACTAGCTGGTTTTGTTTTGGACTATTCTAGAAAGATATCTGTATCCTGAAAGGTTTAGAAGATCAAAATAATGTTAATTCAGTAAAAGAAAGTGATACTTGCAAAACTGTAACCTCTTTGTAACTTTGCCTCATAATAAAAGCACAGAATATTCTATTGCAAGCAAAAAAGAATGATTGCAGTTATGTCCCATAATGAAAGCCTTAAATTCCTTGGGCTCAGAGTTCTTGTGTGAAGCAAGAAGGGTAAGTTGGCAGCCTCAGGCTATCTTTGCGTTATTCTGTGGGACTTGGGGCCTTGAGAACACGTACCAATGTTATTCTGACTAATGTTATGTCTGAGTAGCAAAGTTGTTAAAACTCTGTCCCAGGATTTACTTCAGCATGTCTGAAAATGGAAAGCTAATTTGTCAGTTTCCAAAGCAGTATACTTTTGGTTCCTTTCACTAACACACAGACAGACACACACACACACAGACACACACACACACACACACAGACACACAGACACACACACACACACACACACACTTTGTTCTCTCTCTCTTTTTCTCTCTCATATATTGTCTAACGCACTCATTCTCTCTTCTCTCTCTTCTCCTCTCCCTTTCTCATGCACATATATACAGAACAATTTTTGGAATTTTTACTTGGATTGCTTTGTATCTCCACATCAAATTGGCATGAGTAGCAATTCTTATGTTAGCTATTTTTCTAGCTCAGGATTATTACACAAGGCTAAATTTATGTAGTCTTTCAATATTTCTCCAATGAAAATTTTCTATAAGATTTATAAAGTTATGTTTTCTTAGAAGTACTTTAGATTTGGTTTCAAGATATTTTTATTTTTCTGCTATTAGAAGTCAGGTTATTTTATTTTTATTTGATTATTTATATGTGTGTTCATATGTATAATTTAATATACTGACTTTCCATTCTTAGCACTCTTCTTATATTATTTAACCCTTTAATTTTTTCAGAGTGCTTAGACTTATCATGTAACACTGACTTTATTTCTTTTCTTTCCATTTGCTTCACATTATCTTTCCTACTTTATTCTACCTGTCAATGACTCTAAAATATTTACAGCTATACTAGCAGAGCAGTTAATGTTATTCCATTTCTCAGTGAGGTTGCCTTCAACATTGACCATAGGATAATTATTTAAAGAGTTAAGGAAACCATTAGTAGAGTGATTTCCTGGCTTGCAAAAACCTGGATCCAACTGATAACACTGTAAGAAAATAAAGCAAGAAGAAAAAAGAAACAAAAAATGTCTCAGGCATGGGGGTGTATATCTTTGGTCTCAAAACCCAGAGGCTGGAACAGGAGGCTCACAAGTTCAAGTATTTCTGTACTACAAAACAATATCATGTTTCAAAACTTTTCTTTAGATTTTTTATTCATATTTATTTGTATATTTTTCTTTCTAGATATTTTTGTATTAGTCTTGGGGCTGGAACTCAGGCTCTGAGCACTGTAGCGTTTTCAGTAAAGGCAAATACTTAACCAGTTGAGTCACAGCTCCACTTCTACAATAGAAATGTTCTAAACTCTACTGCTCATAGAACAGCTCCTAAGCCCTTGAAATGTAGCTACAGCAACCAACAATTAAAGTTTTATTTTTCTTAAATTGATTAAATTTAGCTAGTCAACTGTCTTTTTAAACAGTCAAGTATATCTTTGTTGGTCTTCTATTAGCTATCATAGTTTTTGATCAACAATCCTAATTCAAGCAAAACATAATTTCAATAAACTACAGTAAATTTTGTAACCTTTCCGTTTACAGTTCCCTAGACTTTCCACCGTTCCATCCATATCTAGACATGAATTGAGAGTTCAGGGCAGTTCATCTGCTTTCACACACCCACCCTTCTTCTAGTACGCATGCGTACATCTAACCTGTTACTTTGTCAAAACTGTCCACAAGTTTGATGACTGTACTTGGGAAATTTTATGTAATTAGATAATCTTTTTGTTCCTTATATTCTATCAAAGTATAAAGCCTTAAAAATAGATTTACATATAGAGAGAAAGAATTCAATTTAAATCCATATTATAAAAAGAGTGACCAAAGATCATGATTGACTCTATTATTTTTCAGGAAATATGTGTAAAATAATAAAAAAGGAATGTGCCATTATTATGACCATGATATCATTTTTTAACATAGTACCGGTTGTTGATTAAATTTAATAAGGCATTTAGCTCCTCTTACTTTAAGGACATGTTCTACAGAACATATGTAATGATTTGTGTCAGTTGCTTTATGCCTTCCAGTAGCTTGAGATGTACTCAGACATGAGTACAACTATGAAAAAGTGTAAATTATACACGTGTGCTTCCCAGATCAGATCTTTTATGATATGATAGACTTATCATGTTCAGTGCATTACATATTACCCATAAAAGCAAATACTCAGCATTTTCCATATTCCTTGAATGTCAAAAGGCCAAATACATGAGATACCTGAATATGTGTTCATTAACACTTATTAATAATAGGGAAGGTCCATCAGAGGTTGTCTGGACAAACATTTCTCTTTATCCTTATTCCTTTTTTTGAGGGGGCTTTGCAAATTAATTGGCCATGAGAGTACTTAATCATATTAATAAATACTGTATCTATGTATGGGTTGTGCTGGGAAAGGAAATATTTCAGATTAAAGGATATACTCATTGGCATACGTAGCTTTTTTCTTATATGACCAGAAATCTCAGGCTCCTCTATCAATGACATGTGTAATAAAAAGCAGATACTCTTGTGATTTGGCTTTGCGGTTTTTTGGATGAGATTGCTTGTTTGGTAAAACAAAGCTGAAAGATCCATGGGCGGCTTTGTTTACCAGGTCTGCAGGGGGATGGACTTCAGCAGCCCTGGGACCAGATTTCTAGCTAAGGGATCTCTGGGAAACAAATCAAAGAAAGGCTGGATAAGTGGGACTGCATTAAACTACAGACCTTTTGTATGGCAAAGTACATAGTTAGTAAACTAATTAGGAAGCCTATAGAGTGGGAGAAGATCTTCACCAACCATACAACAGACAAAGGCCTCATATCTAAAATATATCAACAGCTCAAAAAATTGAATCAATTCAAAACTAATCTCCAAAGTAACAACCATCCCATTAAAAGATGGCCAAAGACTTAAAGAGAGTCTTCTCTGAAGAAGAAACAAAAATGGCCTATAGACACATGAAGAAATGCTCAACATCTCTGGTCATAAAAGAAATGCAAATCCAAGCAACTCTAAGATTCCACCTCACTCCAGTTAGAATGGCCAGGATCGAGAAATCTAAGAACAACAGATGCTGGAGGGGATGTGGCCAGGAGGGATCATTACTATACTGTTAGTGGGAGTGCAAACTCGTTCAACCACTATGGAAAGCAGTATGACAGTTCCTCAAAAGACTAAACATAGAGCTCCCCTATGACAAAGCAATTCCACTACTTGGCATTTACCCAACTGTCCAGAAACAAGGACATACTAAATCCACCAGCACAACAATGTTCATTGCAGCACTATTTACCACAGCAAAGAGATGGAACCAACCTAGATGTCCCTCAGTTGATGAGTGGATCAACAAGATGTGGTATTTGTACACAATGGAATTCTATGCTGCTGTCAGAAAGAATGACATTGCCCCATTTGTTAGGAAATGAAAAGACTTAGAAAAGATCATATTAAGTGCAGTAAGCCAGACTCAAAGGAACTTAGGCTCAATGGTTTCCCTCATTTGTCATAATCAGTAGAAACCTTGGGCTCTCCTAGCAGATATTTGTAATAGAATAAAACCTTGATACAAAAGGCCATATAGTAGGACGCTAAATGAAAGGATCTCTAGGATATAGAAACATATCTCATTTCTTTTGCTGTCCCTTGGTTATCTCACATACTTACAGTATCTCACTTTGTTACCTGATATATCGGATACATTTGTATTTGGTTATTTCAAATTGGATAGGGAATGGAGGAAAACAAGATGAGGGGTGGGGGAGAGGAGTAGGAGTTGGGGGAAGGGAAATTGGGACCAAGACATGTGAAAGGGTATCAATATATGGGAATTAATGCACCATCTATCTGGCAAATATCATGTAACACTTCTATTAATTACAGTAAAAATATATGAAAAAAAGAAAAATCTAAAAAGAAAAAAGCAGATACTCTTCTAGACAACACCAATTCATTCAGTTTCCAATGTCCTTCATATAACTCTTATTTAGATATCACAGTTCCCAGCTTCGTTACCCTTATCCAATATTTCTTTAAATGGATACTAGGAGCAAAATAGGGCATCTCACGCATATTATGTTTTGTATTCTCCTTTTATTCAAGGTTCATATACAATAAAATATAATATAATTAATAAAAAATAATAATAATCCTAACTAAACAGAAGCAATATTTGATACACATGTACAGCTAGGGGCAAAACTGAAGCAAATAAACAGATAATCTTTTTTTTTAATTAAGAGTGTCTTAAAAAGTATTTCTCACCAAGTGCTGACTCACAACTGCAATCCTTGCTGCTCAGGAAGCTGATGTCTGGGGACTGTGGTTCAAACCCAGATCAGTCTGGAAAGTCTGTGAGATTCTTATCTCTAATTAGATTACGAAAAAGCTTTGCGGCTCAATGGTAGACTGCTAGTCTTGAGCACAGGAGGCTAAAGGACAGTGCCTAACTCCTCTGTTCAAACCTCAGGACTGACAAAAAAGGAAAAAAAAAGTTTTGATCATTACAAAATCTAGAATAATGATTACTCAAAATAATTAGAAGCTTTTCAATTTTATTGCTTACAAAGATGCCTGAGATGCTTTTCTTTGTAATTTTTACTTTGTGGTCTCACCTACACTGCACATAGAGTATACCTTCTCTCCATGTTTTGAATTCCTTGTCCATCAAGGTTTAGTTATGCTATTTCATTTCAAGTCACACTAAGCAGATTTTCAAGTCATAATAAACAATTTCATAAAGTCTTCCAATAACAATATTTTTATAGTACTTCAACAAAATGTACTTCTAGGTTTATTTATAATACTTGAAATTCACAGTTGAGAAATACCATTTTTTAATAAAATAAGTTTCAAATGGCTAAGAAAGGGTCAGTTGTTTAAAATGGTAGAGTGTTTGCCTAACAAGGCCCTGAGCTCAAATCTTGCCCTGCCAAACAACAGCTTTTAAGTTTGTTAACAAAAATGAAGCACTCTAAGCCTTAATAAGAAAACTGGACTTTGACAAAAATGATCTTGTGGATTTCAAAAATATCACATTAGATATCATGGATTCGTGCCCAAATCCATGATATAGTGAGGCTTAGTTCTCAATGACATCTGGGAAAACTACAAATATGGTGCAAAAAGAAAATACAATGTAAGGAGTGCAAGTGGTTGATGAACACCACTTCACTTCTTATTCTCATCTACACTTTCTAGTGTGTACTCTGAGTCTCCATCTTGCTCTTCTACTTAGTAAAATCCATTTGTTGGAACATAGCTCTTTCTTGCTGAAACCATATTTTTTTTTGCCAGTTGTGGGGCTTGAACTTAGAGCCTGAGCACTGCCCTTGGACTTTTCTCAAGGCTAGAGCTGTACCACTTGAGCCACAGCACCACTTCCAGCTTTTTTCTATGTATGTGGTATCGAGGAATCGAAATTGGGCCTTCATGCATGCTAGGCAAGCACTCTACCACTAGGCCAAATTCCCAGCCCCCTAAAACCATTTTTTAAAGTTTGATTTTCTATCTTACTTTTTGTCACTTGAGAGAATGAAAAGGGAATTATAAAGTGTCCTTCAAACCAAATGTGAGAAAAATACTCTAAAGAGATTTTTGTGAGTCCTAAGCATTTGACATTTGGGGCAGAAACATGTGCAAACCAGTCATTCAGCTTGAGCTTTCCTTGAAAGTATGTGTGCTATGAGGGACACAATCATTTGATTTGATTGTTCAATCTCCTTTTAGTTCTCCTATATTTCTCCCCCTGTAAGGTCATAAACTCATATTTCAGCAAGAAACAATTTACAGTGTCATTAGTATAGTCTGACAATAGAAAAGTCAAAAAATAAATATTGATGCTCAAATCTCAATGCTCTTTCTATTAAGATGTTCATTTTCTTAAGTTCATTGGGAAATAACTAAGAAGCCATGCTACTGTGTATAAATTAACCCATTAGCATCACAGTCTTCTTTTTTATTTATTTTTAGTAATTTTATTGTGATTAATAGAAGGGTTACATTATATTCACCATATAGAAAGTGCATAACTTCACAAACATTGATACCCTTTCTCATGACATGGTCCCCATTTCCCTCCCTCTCCCCCCCCACTAATACCGATTTTCCCCCTTCCCTATCCAATTTCAAATAACCAATTAAGCACATATAAAATATATCAGATAACAAGGTGAAATATTGTAACAGTATGAGATAACCAAGGGATGGCAAAAGAGATGAGAAATAGCATAGTACATTAAGGACAACAGTCACTCATTATATGGCTTTTGTTTCTTTATCCTGGAGGTCCTTACATTTAGTGTCATACTATTTGGCCTAATGTCACTAGATTTTGTTCTATTGTAAATCTCTGCTAGGAGAGCCCAAGGTTTCTACTAATCATGACAAATGAGGGAGAGTATTGGGCCTATGTTCCTTTGAGTCTGGCTTACTTCACTTAATATGATTTTTTCTAACTCTTTGCATTTCCTTACAAATGGGGCGATGTCATTCTTTCTGACAGCAGCATAGAATTCCATTGTATATAAATACCACATCTTGTTGATCCACTCATCAACTGAGGGACACCTGGGTGGGTTCTATATCTTTGCTATGATAAATAGTGCTGCAGTGAACATTATTGAGCACCACAATCTTCTTCTTCAAGTATCCTACTATTCTCCTGAAGACTGAACAGGAATATAGTACAGCATAATGCTATGGAAAACTTTTGTCTGTATTTTGAATTCCAGATGTGGTCATAACTTTAGGAGTATCTCTCAGAATTTAGTGCTTTTATTCTTTTTTCTATTTTGGACTTTCATAGAAAGACATGGAAAGCTAGAACAAAGTGGGTTGATTTTAAAAGAACTTTAGAATAATAATAACAAACAAAACATGTTTCCACTGACATTGAAACAGCAAATAGTCCTCTTTCTCCGAGTTCTAAGAATACACCTATGGCAGAAACAGATATACATAGTAAATGAAGAGAGATTAATGCAGGTCCCATTCAGAAATGTTAGATATCATAAGCGAAGCAGGTGTATTGGAAGATATGAAAATAGAACAATGAAAACTGTTCAATTTGTTTCAAGAAGTAGGAAAAGGGTTAATGTTAGGGACATAGGGAATGAGTTTGATGAGGGAACAATATGTGCTTTTATGAAAATGTCGTTATGAACTTCTCTCCCTCTTGTATAACTTATTCATGTTTTATAGATTTTAAATAAAAAGTAGATTAATTTTACACAGTTTTTTACTATGCTTTAAAATAAATCAGAAAACATGCAAATGGATGATCAGTAGACCTAAACTGATCTTATTTAAAGATAATTTATTTTCAAGCATTCTAAACATTGATAAAATATAGACAGCTATTATGTCATAGCTATCAACGAATGTTAAAAATAGAAATTATGTAAAATATATAATGAAAATAAACTGTAAACAGATAGCATTCTAAGATATTTCATGGCAACCACAGAAACAATAAAACGAAGAAATCACAGCATCCTGATATAAAGAAAATGAGACTTAACTACCTCAGGGACTAAGCAACAATCTTAGTGACTAAACCCAAAGCTAGATGTTTGAAATTAAAATTAACATTCCCCACTTTATTAGAAATAATCTGATATTGTCTAGATTAATTTTATTATTTATTTGAGTAAAAGGTGATTCTCTCCCCTCCTCTCTTTCTGTCTCTCTGTCTCTGTCTGTCTGTCTGTCTGTCTGTCTGTCTGTCTGTCTGTCTGTCTCTCTCTCTCTGTCTCTCTCTCACACACACACACACACACACGAATCTAGAAATTCTTTGGAAAGGATATAAGCATGTTTTATTTTATATCTCTCAGGTGGTAATGTGAGTTCAGAAATTCTTAAGGCAGCAGTGAGGAACTGAGGCAGAACTTTTGGTTGCTTAGCCAAAGATCATTACAGGAGAGAAGATATGAGTAATGAAACCATAATGTCAGTCACAATAATTGTGTAGGTGTCCTTACATATTTCAGGGGCTATTCTACCAATTCTGTGTTTAATAATTGTCAAGGAGAGCTGTTTACACACAAAAGCAGCTATTTAGTGGAGCAAAACACTGACAGGATCTCCCTTCACTATAAACATCTCACAAATAATACTTGGATAGGCAACAAGGCCATGACCTGCATGGCTTCTTCTGAAAAATGAACTTATTTCCAAAAACTTATTTCATATAAAAAAAAACCATAAAGCAGCAATAATACTGTATATACATGTGTGGGAACTATTACACCTGACTAAAACTAAAACATAATGCCTTACAAGAAACATAATGACATAACCTGAATTGTTTATCTATGCAGAGAAACCCCAGACCTCCAGATCACTATTTTGTTATGTTTAGAGATGGATCATTTTATCTGGACCCTGGCATTTGCATATGAGTACTAGTCTATTTGGGTTGTCATACAGAATGCCACAGACAGGGTATCTACAACAGAAATTCATTTTTTCACTCTGATAGAGACTTTGGGACAAATACCCCAAAATGTGTTTCCTGGCACAACCTGTTTGTAGTTTGTAGATAAACCCTTTTTTGATATATTCTCATAATCTCACCCCATGTGCATAGGCAAATAAACCTCAGGTGACTATTTTCCTTTTCTCATGCAGACAACAGCACTATTAGTTTAGGAAGACACATTTAAGTCTTCATCTAACCTTAATTACTTCTTGAATGGCCTGATCTCTGTGTATAGTCACAATTGGCATTCAAGCTTCAACAAATCATTTGGAGACCATAATTCAGTCCCTAATGTTCTACCTTCTGGCCTACCAATATTCATATCCTGCTCAGATATAAAATAGATTTTCTCCATTCTAATAGTTCCAGAGTTTAACTCATACCAGCACAAAACCCAAAGTCTAAAGGTCAACATCTTGTGTAAATGGCATCCAATTCAGATACGGGTAGAACTTTTAATTATGATTCATCCTCAGGCAGGATTCCTCTCCAGCTGTGAACCAGTGAAACAACAATGTTATCTGCTTAGAAATGTAATGAGGGAATGAGCAAGTATAGACAGATAATCTAATTCCACAAAGGGCAAGCATGAGATGAAAAAAAAAAGTGATGCATTCCAAACAACTCCAAACTCTGACAAGCAAATTCTATTAGATGCTAAGTCCAGAGAACAGTTCCTTAGGAAAGCCACACCATGCACTTGGCTCTTGTGGTGCTCCATGCCCGTGTCTTTCTGTAGAAGACACACTTCCACAGCTCTCCCGGCAGACATTCCATAACAATTCCATAGAGTGCTCCCATCCCTGAGGCTTGAATGGGAGAGGGCTTACCTGTTGAAACCAAGGAATCAACCTTGGTCTATGACTCCAGGGAAAACACAGCCATGACACAAAGGCATGTGATTAGATGATAGCCCTGATGATCTGTGAATCATTTTATGGATTTGAATATATGCAGTTTACCCATCAAAACCAAAATTTGTAGACAAAAAAATACAATAGATCTATTTTATATTGGCTTGCTTTCTTTGTCCCTTTTTGTTTCATTTGGACCTATTTATGTTGATGTGATCTTATAGCCCATCTTGGCTCCTCAGCTGAAGGTACAAACAAACACATACAACACACACACACAGACACACACACACACACACACACACACTTATCTTGGTATTCTTCAGAAAAAGAAAACACCTTTTTTTATTTTGCCAGTTCTATGACTTGAACTCAGAGCCTGGGCACTGTCCTTGTACATGTTTTCTCAAGGTTAGTCCTCTGTCACTTAAGCCACAATACCACTTCTGCCTTTTTCTGTGTATGTGGTACAAAGGAATTGAACCCAGAACTTCGTGCATGCTTGACAAGCACTCTACCACTAGGCTACGCTCCCAATGCTAAATGATAGTTTTTTTTCAAATTGTATTTTATTGTCTGGATAATCTATAAAGGGATTACAGTTACAATCATCAGGTAGTGGGTTCATTATGTTTCAAAACTTGATACCACTTTTCACATTTTTGTCCCCTTTTCTCCCTCCCAGTCATCTTGTTTTCCCCCTTCCCTTCCTTATTTCAAATAAACTAATAAGTCTGTATACAGTATAGCAGTATACAACTTCAGATACAGTACCCACATGAGATTAACCATAAGTGGAAAAAAGAGATAAAAGAAATAAATTCACATAGTACATTAAGAACAGCAATCACAAATATAAATATCTTGCTTCATTAACCTAGAATTCATTTCATTTAGTCTCATCCTGTATGACCTTATGTACATAGCTTTTGAGCAATTGTGATCCTCTGTTAGGAGAATCCTAAATGTGTACTAATTATTACAAATGAGGGAATCCATAGAGACTATGCTCCTTCAAATCTGGCTTACTTCACTTAATATGATTTTTCCCAAGTCTTCCCATTTTCTTAAAAATGGGGTGATATCATTCTTTCTCATGGCGGCATAGAATTGCATTGTTTATAAGTTGCATATCTTCTTGATCCAATCATCCATTGAGGGGCACTTGGATTGGTTCCATATCTTAGCTATGGTAAATAATGCTGCGATGAACACCGTTGTGCTAGTAGCTTTAGTACGATATTGCGTCTGGACATTTGAGTAAATGCCAAGAAGCGGAATTTCTGGGTCATAGGGGAGCTCTGTGTTTAGTCTTTTGAGGAATCACCATGCTGTTTTCCATAGTGGTTGAACAAGTTTGCACTCCCACCAACAAGGTAGTAGTGATCCCTCCTGGCCACATCCCTGCCATCTCTGTTGTTATTAGATTTCTTGATCATGGTCATTCTAACTGGAGGAAGGAGAAATCACAAAGTTGTTTTGATTTGCATTTCTTTTATTGCCGGAGATGTGGAACATTTCTTCATGTGTGTATAAGATATTTTTGTTTCCACTTCAGAGAAATCTCTCTTTGAAATCTTTAGCTCACCTTTTATGGGATGGTGGTTTCTTTGAGGTTTTATTTTTGAGATTCAATTTTTGAGCAGTTAGGTATATTTTAGACATGAAGTCTTTGTCTGCTGTATGGCCCGTGAAGATCTCCCACTCTGTGGGCTTTTTATTTAACTTGCTAGCTATGTCATTTGCCATACAGAAGCTCTGCAGTTTAAAGCAGTCCTATTTGTCCAAACTTGCTTTAATTTGTTGTGTATTAATAAAGTCTCAATCTGTGGCAATATGACCTAGTGTATTTCTTATTAATTGCTGCAAAGTTTTGTGGATATCTGTGGTTAACACAAGGTCTTTGATCAATTTGGGATTAATTCTGGTGCAGGGTGACAAAGAAGGATCCAGCTTCAGTTTTTCTTAGGTGCTCAACAAATTCTGCCAGCACCCCTTGTTGAAGTCTTTCTTCCATCCTAATTTTCTGACTCCCTTATCGATGATTAGGTGGCCATAGGTCTGCGGGTTGATTTCTGGGTCTTCAGTTCTATTCCATTGGTTCTCAGGCCTGTTCTTGTGCCATTACCAAGCTGTTTTGGTCACTAGAGCTCTGTAATAGAGTCTAAGTTTGGTATTGAAATTCCTCCAGCACTGTTCTTTCTGCTAAGGATTGTTTTTGCTATATAGGGCCATTTATTATTCCATATGAAATCTTGGATTGCTTCTTATATTTCCTTAAAGAATGACCTTGGGATATTGATGGGCATTGCATTGAATTTGTAGATAGCCCTTGGCAGCATTGCCATTTTCACGATGTTAATTCTTCCAATCCAGGAGATGGGAGGTTTTTCAATTTCTGTAGTTCATCTTTGATTTCCTTTTTCAGGTTTGTAAGGTTTTCATGATAAAGTTCCTCTATGTCCTTAATTACTAAGTTAATTCCTAAGTGTTTTATTTTCTTTGAAGCTATTCCAAAAGGAGTTGCTTTTCTGATTTCTGCCTCAATCTTCTCATTGTTGGCACACAGGAAAGCCATTGATTTTTGAGGGTTATACCCTGCTACCTTGCCAAAGATTTGAATCAGCTCAAATAACTTGGAGTGTTATCTATAGGGTTAAGAAAAGAATCATGTCATCTTCAAAGAGGGAAAGTTTCACTTCCCCCTTCCCTATTTGGATTCTCTTTATGTTTGCTTCTAGCTTTATTGTTCTGGCTAGAAATTATAATATTATATTAAAGAGGACTGGAGAGAATGGGCATCCTTGTCTCTTCCCTGATTTTAGAGGAAATGTCCTTAGCTTTTCACCATTAAGTATAATGAGTTTGCTATACACAGCCTTTATTATACTGAGGAATGTTCCATGGATTCCTAGCTTCTCCAGCGCTTTTAGCCTAAAGGGTTGTTGACTCTATTGAGATGATCATGTAATTCTTGTCCTTGCTCCACCAAATGATAGGTTTTTTAAAAAATAATTTTTTTGCAGTGTAGATGAGACTTTTCTGTCTTCAAGACCAGGTTCAATTTGCTTAAAATATGTTGCTTTATTTCATTCTTGTTGCATATTATTATAAGCAATAAGTAGAGGTCAGCCCATACCTTCCATCTTAGATTTAGCGATTTCTTCAACCCTGTATTTGTTCAGTCAAATTCATCACAATCTATCTTTTTCCTCTAATTATTAAAAAACAAATTTGTTAAGCTCTTTGCCACTTTTTACCCATGGACTCACTGTCCTCTGATTTTCAATAGTGTCTTTCTCCACTTTATCTGAGACCTCAACTGAAGAATGTAATGCTCCTATTTCTGACAACTTTCTGTGCATGGTGACATATGCATTCACTAGCACAACACGAACTTTTACTGTGAGACCCCAGGCAAGAGTTAATGTTTATACTTTCTCACATACTTTTTTGCCAGTTGTGGGGCTTGAATTCAGGGCCTGAGTTCTGTCCTTGGACTTTTCTCAAGGCCAGAGTTCTACCATTTGAGTTACAGCACCAATTTCAGCTTTTTTCTTTGTATGTGGTACCGAGGAATCGAACCCGGTTCTTTGTGCATGCTAGTCAAGGACTCTACCACTTGGCCAAACTCCTGGCCTCTCCCATATTTTTGTTAAAAAGAATCCAACTTCTCTACTCTTTATTTAGTTCCAAAGTCATTCTCACATTTAGGTGTTTGCCAAAGCAGTGCTTCACCCTGCAATGTCAAAAGCATGTCAGTGTGTTCAAGCTTGTGAGCACACATAAAGACTACATGACCAATTAGTGAGTCAAGATAAAAATGCCTCCCTGAAAGCCAAACCTGCTGGTACCTCAGTCTTGGTTTTCCTGCTTAGAGAATTATGAGAAAATAAAGGTCCATTTTCTGTCTGGAAGCCCAAGAAACCCAGAATATGAGTAATGCAAGTTCTGACAAAAATTCAGACACTCTCTTGCATTGCTAACAGGAATCCTAAGATAATTGAATTATGCATTATCATTTGGCCCAAATAATTTAAACTTGTCTGTCAGTCCTTGGCAATATGGAGTTATTATTCATCATTTTGGTTGGAGTTAACAGTAGATGTGTGACTACAGCTTTTGATTGATGATTTTAATTATAGGAATTACTTGTTTGGTTATGTGCATAAAACTGAGTTAGTGATAACTGGATAATTCTGAGTAGCCTGGGCTGTCTCATCTTTAGGTATCCAAATACATGCACAATAGGACATAGTTCTGTTGAACATGTGTCCTTGTGTACCCTAAACATCTAGCAAGTACTCCACAGAAATAAATATTTTATATGGAGAACATATAAAAAATTGGAAATCCCTTATAAAATGGGAAAATAATAAGATACCTGTCATTAAACATGACAGACTATATCAGCTATCTCCTTCTTAGGAAGGGAAATTGCCTGGAAGACATGCAACTATTCAGATAAAGTAGAAGGAGGTTTCTGGTTAGAACAATTTGAAAATGAATGTCCAATAACCACAATAATGTTTTTGACCTTGTTGTATTCCAGTCATTATGAATAAAATTATATTTACCTTTGAAGAAACATTTTTCTGACTGGAAATTAGGCTTTATTTTGTACATATATTTAAAGTTAGAATTAAAATGTCAGTTAATTTTTTAATAATAGGAAAAAATACTCCAATGGCAAATTTTCCATTCAGAGTTTGGAAATGGGTATAAAATTCAGTATGACGTACAGAAATAATTGGATGGTCACATAGTAATTCTATAAATAAAGAGTATGCGCTAGAATTTTTAAGCATATTTTAAACATGTATAGTACCTCTAGTTCATGAAAATAAACTGGGCACAGTAGAAGAAAATATGGAAAAGACAAAATAAATAAATATGAAAGACCTATTACTCCAATGCTTTAAATGTTGGACAGGTTATTTTTGGAATAGCTTTGCTATAACTGTCTCCTTATGTCTCCTTATATCATGTCATTGTGTACAGGATCAGAGAAAGCATTCTGGGTTTCTGGTAAATTCAGATAATTGTGTCAACTAGTCAATTAGTCACAGGTCTTGAATCCTGACTCTGGGGTTGTTTCCAAGGAGATTTGGGTGTCTTTAATTGGTACACATGAATGCAAAAGTCAGTTCTTTGGCATCATTGCTATGTCAAATGTTGAAAGCATATATAAGGTATTTTTTTGGTGGGGATTAAAAGCTATTGATCAAACTTTCTGATGATGTTTCCAGGAAATGAAATCTTGGGCTCTTATGTATTAGAATATATGACTGAGGCATTGCCAAAGAACAACATGTTTATATCTGCCTCTACTACAACTAAGAATATTATAGAAATCTTTGCAGTATTTCATCAATATTGTCATACTTGCAAAATGTCCAGTATACAACACTAGAGTGATATTCCTTATTTTAGCTGGAGATTGCTGCTAATTTTGCAGAGAAAATAATTCATTGTCCTATAATTTCTTGAAAGGAATATCTGCCAGCAAAGTGAAATAATTCTGAGAGTCTACCTAACTTTAAGAATCCTTTCTGCTGGGTGCTGGCAGTTCACAATTGTAATCCTAGATTCTCAGGAAGCTGAGATCTCAGGATTGAGGTTCAAAGCCAGCCTGGGCTTTAAAGACCATGAGACTCTTATCTTCAGTTAACCACCAGAAAACCAGAAGTGATGCTGTGGCTCAAGTGGTAGAGCATTAGCCTTGAGCTCAAGATCTCAGGCCCAGAGTTGAAGCCCCACAACACACTCTCTCTCCCCCGCCCTCTCTCTCTCTCCTTTCTGTTATTTCTACTTTGCTTGAAATTTCTATTTGCTTGAGTCACTTTACATACACAGGGAGTTTTGAGTAAATGGCACGACATTGCAGAAAAATTAACAGTCTCAGCTACATGTTTATTGGAAATACACAACTGAATAGTCATTTTTGCTTCTTTGGGAATCATCAGCTCTTTGACAGGGAAATAATCTGATCCCACATTAAAAACAAGAACAGAGTGGAAATATTCTAGCAGCCATTAATTATATGAAGCTCTTTTGAAGTGACCAAATGGAGCTTGATGTTTTGACTCTCACACATGCGCCAGTTAAATTATCAAGATTAAGTTGTTTGTGAAGTATAATCTGGAAAATTTGTTAGTAATTTCATCAAAATTACCCATTAGTATGGGGCTAAGTTCAGTGAGCAATTTATCACTCATGTAATGATGCCATGCAAGAATTTCTCAAATCTCCACTTGAGCTCCTCTAGCACTACCAAGTGACTGTCAGAGGATTGCTGGGATTGTTGGACATTCATATTCAGATGTTTTTTGAGAATTTGGTTTCTGTTTCCTAGGTCAGTTTTGCACTCTATTCTATTCCATGAAGAATCTTTGGAAGGTTCCTCTCCCCAATTTCTATGCCTCCCTTTCCCCCCAAACCTGTTGATGCTGTCCCAATCCTCATCTTATTGAACATTTTGGTAGTTGTTCAGAGGATTTTACATAGTTGGATTCTGTCCCTAAGTATACCTAAGTGTTAATGCATAGAGCCTTGTATAAATCATCATGTATGTTTGCATTTTAGATCTAGTTTCCATACAAGAGAAAACATGTGCCCTTTGTCTCTCCCACTTATAATATATATTATATCCAGTAAGTTATTACCAATAAGATACCCAGTCCTTTGTAGAACATCTCATCTCATTTAAACTTTCTCTAAAAGACTTTATTCCTATTGCTATGTCATCTATTTTGGAGACTGAGATTTTAGCAAGCCATGTGGAGGCATTAATGCTAACTTACCATACTGCTTATTTCATATTTTGTAGAGAAATTAAATTCTCAAGACTCAACATTTTGAAATTGTTTCTTCAATTTTTTTCTTCACTCTCTTTCTCTCCCTTGCTTTTATTACCCCTGTTTTCCCGATATTAAGACATCTTCAGCTTTTCTCTGTATATAACAGCTTTTTTGTATTTATTTCTGCTTGTTGATTTCTATTGTGTTCATAAAGTCTTCAATTTTCTTTTCTTTTTTTGTATTTTGTTTTATTTTATTTTTTGTTGTTGAGGTAATGTATAGAGGATTACAGTTACATTCATCAGATAGTAGGTATATTACTTCTCACACATTGACACCCCTTCTCATGTTTTTGTCCCCTTTTCCCTCATCCCACCCACTCCGAATTGTCTCCCCCCCTTTCCTTTCCTATTTCAAATAAACATATAAGTGAATATACAATATGCCAAGTAACAATTTGGGCAGTTCTAGAGCATGAACTCAGGGCCTGAGCCCTGTCCTTGGGCTTCCTCAGTGCTAGAGCTCTACCACTTGAGCTACTGCACCACTTCTAACTTTTTCTGTGTATATGGTACCAAGGAATTGAACTCTGGTCTCCATGCATGCTAGGCAAGCAATCTATCATTAGGCCAAACTCCCGGCCCCAAAATCTTCAGTTTTATCTTCTAATTTTAGTTTTTATGACTGTTATTCAAAGAAGCTGTGTTTTTTGAATCTCAACAGCACTGGTTAACATTCTTTTGTAACAATCTTCTTTTATTTATAATGACTTCTTTAGAGATTGAATTTTGATTTCTTAATATTCCTCAGTGTTTCTTTAAATAATATCATCATAAGCCAATCTTTTACACAGAGGTTCTTCAGATGGGGCAACTTTGATATCAAGTTATTGTGAGAGAAAGATTAAACAGGAAGTAGTTCCTGGGCTTGCTGTTCCTTAGGTTTGATTTTTCCCTGTTTTGGGAGGTAATGTGCACACTGTTGATGCTATGAAACTTCTAAATATCATGGTTGCAACCTGGCATAGTCTTGTGAATTCCAACTGAGCCTCTTTCTTCTTAATTTGAAATGGGTTCTGTCCATCTGTCAACAATGTCATGTCTTCTCTTGATTCTGAAATCTCTTCCTCTGTTCTGAGGCCAGAGGCATATGTAAGTCCTTAATGTCTCCAATGAAACACAAGTAATCAAATCTGTCATTCATGTCTCATGCTCCCTTAACATTCTACTTTGTGTCTACCACATAGATGTTGAGGAGTTTCCCTACTTTAAATATAGTGTTCCAACACAGTAAGACCAGTTTTATTGCTTAACCAAAGCCTTTTAACCTTCAAGCTGAAGATGCTGCCCCTTCAGCCTTTCATTCAAAGAAGCACTCCTTAAAAACCAAAGCTGATTCTGCCTCTGATTCACAAACTTTTCTTCTTGGAAAGAAAACACCACCTGTCACTGCTTGCTTCTTTAGCTATATAGTTTCACCTGATTAGGGTTTGACCTTCAGGAGAATGAGACTTGGAGATGGGAATTCAAGCTTGGAGGCCTGAATCCATTTCATGCCTGGTATTTGTGCTTTGTCTTCATAATACATCATGAAATCTTGCACAAAGCTTTAACTATTTTCTGTGTTGGATAAAATTCTCTTGTCATTGTCCAAGTGACTAGTTCTAATGGGAACAATCAATTCAGCTATTAGGGCTTGTTGCTGAACTTTTCTAAAGGCAGCCTAAGGGTGAATCAAGACCTAAACGCCCAACCAAATTCATAATGCCCTATATCCTGTGTTCATATTGTTATCCACAGTTGTTGAAAATTAATCCTTAAAATTCCCAGTAACTGGCCAAGAGCATGGTCTGTAGTAGAGTGCTTACCTAGCATGCAAAAAAGCCCCAGTTTGATTCCTTGGTAACACATACACAGAAAAGGCCAGAAGGGGTACTGTGGCTCTAGTGGTAGAGCTCTAGCTTTGAGAAAGGTCAAGGACAGTGCTCAGGCCCTGAGCTGAAGCCCAAGACTGACACAAAAATTTCCAATAAGTGTATTCTTCTTTTTTGTTTGCCATTCCATACCAATTGATATATAACCAGCAAAAGAAAAAAAGTGCTCATATATCATATAGCATGTGCCAATCAGTTGGTTATACTTCAGGAAAACCCATACTATGATATTTATATGCTTAAATATCAGTTTTTTACCTATATTTTAGAATCAGAAAGTATGAATGAGAATATCATGGAAAGCTGAGATTACACTGGCACAGAAAATTGAGATAACAAAGCATCAGTATTACTTACATTCATTTATAAATGTATACTTCTCCTGTAGAGATAGAAATCAACATAACTGTCTTTAAATGAGACTCAATTATTGTCTTAAAATCTGCTCAACAAAGATAACATACTTTCTCCCCATTCACAGTCCAACAATTCACAAAGCAATGATTCAAGTATGTAGTCCAATGTGCAACTGGTTGTGTATTGGGAAAAGGAATATTTTCCCAATCTTTTCTTTGAATCTTTTGAAGTGGATACCATAAATGAAAATAAAGTTGTCTGAGAGATGAATTCTAAATGTTTGGAGGCAAAAATAAACTGTGATTTGAGAAGTAATGACTTTGGATCTCAGACTCAACTATCTAGCTCCAGAGTCTTCCATGTGTATGGAGCTTTCCCGTAGTGGGGATTTGATAGGACTGATGGTGGAACTTGTCTTCAGAAAATCAATGTCTTAAAACAAAAAAAAATAGTTTGAGGCTGAGAACTGGTCTGACACATTCTCTACTTGATTCTTTATTATTTATATCCTCCCTAAGGTTACCTTTTTCACTCATTTGCAGAAAGGTTGATTTAAAGGATGCAATGATATTTTCTAAGACTGACCAATGCTTGGGTCACTCCAGTGTGTATCTGAATATAAGTGAATGTAATTAATACACTGTGTGGTTTGTAAAGTTCTATATTTGACCCTCAAATTGAGTACATAATTATCAAATTGAATAACCTAAATATATTCATCTCATGTATTTTCCCTTTGTAGTTAAATGATACATATTGTCACACATAATTTTCACTTTGTGTTTGAATGATACATTCATAAAATTCAATGACTAGAGTGACATATTTAAATTAAATGATATAGTATATCATAGTTTAGTTTTGTTTGTATTTACAAAGGTTTATTCTTTTTATTATTATTATCATTATTATTAGTGTGTGTATGTGTGTGTGTGTGTGTGTGTGTGTGTGTGTGTGTGTGTGTTGTGCTAGTGTCTGAACTCATAGGGCAGGATTCCTCTCTTAGTTATTTCACTCAGTGCTGTATCACTGAAGTCACACCTCCACTTTGGGCTTTTTAGTGGTTGATTGGAATTAAAAAGCCTGACCAACTTCCCTACCCAGGTTAGCCTCGAACTCTGACTTGCAGATCTAGTCACCTGAACAGCTGGGATTACAAGGCTGAGTTTCTAGAACCCAGCTAAGTGTTTGCTTATTTTATCTAATATTCTTTCTCTGTTCCAACACAGCATCCCTTGCATTTAGTCATACTGATTCATTGAGACTCTCATAGGGTGAGGCAGTTTCTTGTGCTTTGTTTGGTTTAGATGACTTTGGCATGAATCCATTATAGGTTTCCACAGAGTATCAGGCCATTTACATCATATCATATCAAGGTCTGTGCATAGACCTTTATCTGGGTTCCTGGCTCAAAGAGTATGTGTCAGGATTCCCATCTGTGGTTACAATTGTCTACCATCATATATTGCGTTCATTGGAGAAAGTGTTTCTGCATAGCACCTCTTGTGGGATGAGGAATTTCATAGAGTATTTAAGTAATTTGAAATTAAATAATTTGAAATAACATGAAACACCCCCAAATTGGAGTTTTGTTTCTTCACCTTCATTAATTAAATCTAAAGTGTTATTAATCTTTATATTCACCAGTAATTATATCTTTTTCAATTGGTTAAATTTTAACTAAGCAATAACATGGACCCTGAGTTCAAACATGAGTATCAGTACAATAATACAGTAACAACAATAACTATTAACATTTAAAGACTGCCTTCAATATGTTTCTCAACTTGCAAAATGTATAAGGCATAATAAACTCAAATATCTAAGGATTAACAAGATAAGACTTGTTAAGTAATATGCAAATGA
Source organism: Megascapheus bottae (assembly GCF_031878675.1). NCBI lineage: Eukaryota > Metazoa > Chordata > Mammalia > Rodentia > Geomyidae > Megascapheus > Megascapheus bottae. Next base: position 45,496,605 of record NC_143520.1, on the reverse strand, counting down.
TTTCAGTTAAAACTTCTGGGAATTAAGAATCTGAGGTTTATTTTATCAGCAAATTTGAGACTATGCAGGCTTCTGATTAACGTTGCATTGTTAAAAATATTCAGTTAGTTTTGGAGATGATTAATGTTCTGGGGAAAGAATGCATATGGTGCACTAACGAAATTCAGAGAAATGGGGTCTCTCAAAGACATAAATGTTATCTCATTGGGAGTCAGCCTTGCTCATGACATATAGCAGAAGAATTACCCAGGGGCTTAGAGAATTCCCAGAGAAGCCACTTAATCAAATTGACCCAAATTTGTGTGAAACACATTTTGGAGAGTGGGCTAAGGAATACACAGGAATGGTGATCAAATGTAGTCATTACAACCAACATGCATGATTTAAAAATGAACTATGTGACTTGATGGTAGGCACTACACTGGGGGAGGAGTAAGTGGGGAACAATGAAAAAAAGAGGTAATAATGACTAAAAGGCATTTATACTCATAAATTGACTTATGGAACTGTAATTCCTATGTTCAGTTACTTAAGTGTCAACAACAACAATATTGATAGCAATAATAATAAGGGAAGAAAAACAAGAGCTTCCAAATGGAAGTAAAACTCATCAAGGTCTTAAATCATAAGTACAGAGTTCAAGTTCAGTGTTTGCCAATAGAGCAGTTAAGATGTAGCAAATTTTTGGATCTCAGTTTTGAAAAATGGAAATGGAAATAAGCTTCTCAGGGATTATAAAGTACATAGACATTGGAATATTTGGACAGTGAGTACAAGGGGTACTCTCTAAATATGTTTAAATGAAGAGAATAAATAGAGTTTCAGGTCTGAAACTTCAGCCCCAGGACCAGGGGATTATGAACAACCAGTCTTAGTCTGCCTTGCTGCCAATGAATTCAACTACTATGAATATCCCTATTCTTAAAAGGATGTGTGGACTTTCTCTGACAAACAAGGGAATATTTTCAAAAGCACATGTGGGATGCCAAGAAATCTCTCTTATTTTCAAGGTAGAATAAGGTTAAGTGACAAAATATATAAATGAAACAATATAATAAATAACATAAATACCCACTAGACTCTCCTGAGAATAAGTAAATACAAGAAGTGATGTAAATAATCATGACAGACAGAAACTTTTAGGACTGAAAAATTTCAAGGAATTTAGTTATGTAATGTGACTTTAAGAAGGTAAAGCAGATTTTACATTAAAGTACGAAATCAATTTTAAAAAGAAAAAAATAAAAATTAAAAAAAGAGAGAAAGAAAGAAATTAAAGTATGAGCTGGGCATGGTGGCTCACACCTGTAATCCTAGCTACTCCAAAGGCTGAGATCTGAGGATTATCGTTCAAAGCCACCCTGGGCACTAACAACTGTGAGACTCTTACCTCCAATTAACCACTAGAAAATGTACTCAAGGGGTACTTCTTTAGCCTTGAGCTGAAGAGCTCAGGGACAGCACTCAGGCCCACAGTACAAGCCCATGACGGCTAAAAAACAAACAAACAAACAAACAAACACAAAAAGTAAAGGTAGAACACGAATCCCACTCATTAAGAATTGTATGTATCAACAGTATGTTATTTACAAAGAGGAAAAGGAGAGAAAGAACGACTATATAGAGGAAAAACAAGATCAACTGTGCCTCAGCCTTTGGTTAACATGAACAATGGTAACTGAAGTGATCTCTTTTCAAACTAACAAATCCATTCTAGTTATGAGAAAAATGTAGGGCAAACTGCAACCTCAACTGAAGAGTAGTCTATAAAATAACCAATCAGTATGTATCAAAAGAAATGCAAGAAATTACCACATCTAAATGGGAGAGGAGTCAGGATAAGTAAGTGTAATATACAGTAAATGGGACATGGAATTCAAAGGGAATTTAAAAAAGGCCTTTAAGTAGCAACTTTATCTTTTATTTTTTCACATACATCATTCCATGCTTGATACTCATGCATCATATTATTGGAAAATATTAAAATCTGGGGAAAAATGAAGTATATAAATACTCTCTTATCTTCATAGAATCTCTGTCAGTCTAAAACCCTTCTAAAGCTGAGTAATTTTAAAATATGATAGTGGAAGCAGATGATAACTAAGATAAAGACAAGGTGGTGAAATACTTTTTGTGAGAAACTGAACATGCATAAGCTATAGTGTGTTCAAAGTGCAGAATCTGCATGAGTTTTTGTTTATAAGAACAGGGGAAACAAAATGAGAAAAGGGACCATCATTATCTTAGGTATGGAAAAATAAGACTGAAAGGATTGCACAAGAAAACGTCTGTCTCTTTTCATTGGACATAGAAAATTTTAAAAATGGTAGAAAAGAAAAGTAGAGCAAGAATTCTGGGCCTCGCTGTTCCTAATGAGTGTGAAATATTTTATTCTTCATAAAAAACTACCACTGCTCCAATGTCACTTCATCCCTCCTGATGGATCTAGTAATTGCTGTAAATAGGGAATCTCAATGCTTGATAGGACTGTTCCTTAAGCCAGTGGACTATACAATCCTCAAGGATGAGATTCAGTGATTCCAATTCTATCATATCTACAATTATGCAAGTTGCAATTATACAGTTTTGCTTATTAAACAAATGAATGAGGTACGTTCATTTATTTCACATGCTATCCCTTCCCTCTGTGATGATCATACCCCAGGGTGTGAGGTGCTAAATCTGTTCTATCATTCCCTTCATTTTTAGATATCAGAGAGCTCTTTCCTGACTTCTGTATTTTCAAATACACGTAGTATCTGATTTTATCAATCTGGACAATTCAAGCCACCTAGGGACAGAACTTATTAAATCCTTAGGCTTTGTACACTGCAAATTCTTTGCACATAGAATATGGCTGAGCATATACACATCATTCACAGATTTAAAAGATAAAATGTATAAGAAATATATTGCATTTTAGTAGCAGTTCAGATTTTTACCAACATTGTATGTGTGTACTATAAAATTTTAGTTGAGGAAGACCTGACTACTTAATATGCATTGGATTAACTTCAGTTTAGAAAAATATCATCCCTGACTTTCTATCTACTTTGCCTTCACCTACATGAATAAAGGCTGTATATATACTTTTCACACTGAGTAGAAACAATTACAGGGATACAGGTATAACCTTTGGCTTGTCCCTGAAAAAATTCATGTTGTGACTTGGTTCCTCAATGTACTAAATCCAACAAATTGTGACACCTTAATAGCTAGGGCCTACCTGGAAGCCATTAGGTCATAACAATTTTCAGAAGAGGTTAGATTTACACTGTAGAGTGAATCACACAACCACAGATTAGCTATCATGTGATCCTTTAATTATAGAGCAAAGCCATCACATACTTCCCTCCTCTCACATATACCACTTAGAACTCATGTATAAAAATGTCTTCCACATAATACCTTAATCCATATTGTTACATGAGTGACATTATAGTAAACATGAGGTTGTAAAAACTTCCCTGTTCTAAGGGAGAGGCGTATTATTATTAACTTTAACCTTAAGACACTCACTTTTGATGAAATAAAGGAAGAGAAGAAATGTACAGAACTCTTCTGGGTCTGGATATAGTATATGAATAGAAATAAGAGGAATAGAAATAATAGGAATGGGAAAATAGGAATACAGTAATTGAGAATATATCATTAAAGTTGCTATATATGATTAGATAACCAACTGGGCTACACAAGTAATTTTTTGAGCCCCTCAATACCAGATCAAATACTCAACTATCTGCCTAACATCCCCACATTGATATGTATTAGTGATTTCAAATGTCAGATGGTTATATATAAACCTCTAAAGCACTACACCGTCAACAGATAATGGTTCCTTACATTGTTCAAATCAACCACCTTGGAATTATTCTTAATTCTTCCCTACCTTTATATTTAATATGTCAGCATATCCTACTGACTCTATCTTCAACATCTGAGGAATCAGACAACTTCTCTATACACAATGCTCCTGAGCCAGGCTAACTTCATCTCTTTTTGGTCACTATCCCTAGCTGTATATTTGTTTTTCTTCATTACTTCCTTTAGTGTATTCTTACTTCTGCAGCCAGAGTAAATTTGGTGAGATGTCCATATTACAATTGGCTCAACACATTTCAGTGGCTTCCATAATTTTAAAGGGAAAAAAAACCTTTGATTAACCAAGATGTACGTGGTTACCTCCCTGATTTATCTCTTTTTTCAAATTTTTATTGTAATTAATAGAGGGATTACAGTTTGCCAGATAAAAGGAGAATTACTTCACACACATTGATACCCCTTCTTATGCTTTTGTCCCCATTTCCCTTCCCGCACCCCGTCCCCTCATCTTGTTTTTCCTCCTTCCCTTTCCTATTTCAAATAAACACATAAACATATATACAATATACCAGATAACAAGGTAAGATGCTGTAAAAAATATGAGATAACCAAGGGACAACAGAAGAGATGAGAAATAACATAGTATATTAAGAACAACCTTCACTCATTATACAGCTCTTGTCTCCATATCCTGGATGTTCTTTCATTTAGACTGAAAGGAACATAGGCTCAATGGTTTCCCTCATTTGTAATAATTAGTACAAACCTTGGACTCTCCTAGCAGAGGATTACAATAGCTCAAAACCTAGATACATAAGGCCATGCAGGATGAGGCCAAATGAAAGGCTGATTTTATCTTTTATTTCTCCTCTCTGTCACTTCTCCTCGAGTTATTGTACCCTTGTCACCCAGATACAACAACAGCAGTTCCCCTGCCTGCACTGCCTCAGATATATAAAGATATGCTTCATACTTTCTCTGGATATTCTGCTCAAGTGTCACCTGTCTTTAAATTTCACTTGCTTTTCCCTCAGATTTCTCAATTAGCATGAAAGCACACATCACCAAAAGAATATATTCAATATTAGAACATTATAAGCTTGTTCACCAATATCCAAGAGGACAGTGTTTTGCCTTTATTTTGTTCATTTTTGACTCCTCAGCATCTAGACCTAACATTCAGTTGATGTTCAAACTTTTATTGATTTAACATCTACTATACATGGGACATGTACATTAAAATAATTTGTTTTAGATGCATGCATTCAGAAAATTAAGCAGTGGTCAAAGGAAATTACATTTATTCTAAGTAACATAAGTGATTTTTCCATTCCAGTGCCTCAGTTTTCTACATCAGCATTCATGAGGATTATTAAATCCCAATTATATCCATGTTTATTAAGCATTATTAATTTATAATACCTAGGAATTGTCTTTGATGACATTCATGCTACTATGCTACTATAAGGTATCAGAAAAAGCAATAAAGCAATAATGATTTCATGGGACTGAAAACATTAAGCCAAAAAACAACAGAGACATAGTGTGTTCATACCAAGACATTGATGTAAATATGCATGAGTTAGTTTAGCAAGACCTTATAAACTGGTGGAATTCAAAAACAGTTTATCATTATTTTAAAGGCTGAGAGTTCAATTTTAGTATGTCACCAGTGTTGATTTCTGGTGAGCTTCTTGTCCTGTTGTATATTCTCAAGATAGTTTCTGCTTCTGCCCTTTGCTTCTTTATATGTGTGTGACTATGAAGGACAGAGAGACTAGAGAAGAGACAGAGGGGAGAGGGAGAGACAGACTGAGAGAGGTAAAGAGAGAGAGAGAGAGAGAGAGAGAGAGAGAGAGAGAGAGAGAGAGAGAGAGAGAGAGAGAGACAGAGAGACAGAGAGACAGAGAGACAGAGAGACAGAGAGACAGAGACAGACAGAGACAGAGACAGACAGAGAGAGACAGAGAGAGAGAGAGAGAGAGAGAGAGAGAGAGAGAGAGAGAGAGAGAGAGAGAGAGAGAGAGAGAGAGAGAGACTACGAGGAAGAGAGCTCATGTCTCTTTCTCTTCCTATCCCTATATTGGCTTTTTTAGATTGCATCCCTATGCTTGTAATATCCTTTATTTTTAATTAATTTTCCATGGCACCAACTGTAAATAGTAAGTTTAATCAGCTATAGTTTAAAGCTTCAACATTTGAAATGGGATGAGATATATTTCAGTCTATAACATGAACATACTCTTTCTGGAAGTTATGGTTCTCTGACTTGTAACAAGTAAGAGACTGTTTAACCCAGCAAATGACGACATGACAAGATAGTCCTCAGCACTCAAGACTTCAGTGACCTATTTTGAATGTTTGCAATATGAAAAAATTTATCCTTTCTACTATGGCTGTTTCATTCAACTGACTATTACATTGTTTTTCATTTTCTATCCTTAACTACCTCTTCTTTCTTACTTTGTTAATATTTAATTTTTTATGTTTTTTTTCTAGTCATAGTTCTCTATCTGCATTTCATATTTTGAAGCTGAGCAAGATTAGGATTGGCTTTGCTCCTTACCAATACTGATGTTCTATTGAGTAGAGCTACTTTACACAATTGCTTGCATGTGAACAGTCCCTTCCATAATTATCTGTCTGGAACTGCACTCTACAGAAAGACATAGTACCATTTTATATTTGTTTTCCCCCACACATTTTGGTTGTCAAATAAGACATCAGTATCAAGGGCCTTTGGATTTGATGTACACTTTGTTGTACTTGCCTAAATTATCCAGTATCAACTAAACACAGGCTTTATAGACCCCATTCCTGATATTGCCAATATCAGTAGTATATCTCAGTGATTTTTAGCACATATAGATATAATAAAAAGTGTCATTTTAATTTTCTAGTAATGTCTTTGAAATAAACATCAGTGAAATGTATTCTACTGTTGTCTACATGCTTGTGAAAACTATTGTTAATTAATTAATATGCTTTTCTTCATTTTTTTAAATTTTTGTTAGTACTAGGAAATAGAAATTCCTCTCAGCTCAGGTTTTGGTATGCACTTCATTACTTTGCCATACTCTTAATTCTTTTGCTTTTAATTTTATTTTCAAGTAAGATTGTGTAAATTTTTTTTGCCAGTTTTGGACTTGAGCTCAGGGCCTGAGCACTGTCCTTGGACTTTCTCAAGGCTAGAGCTCTATCACTTGAGCCTTGAGCCTCAGCACCACGTCCAGCTTTTTTTTTTTTTTATGTATGTGATACTGAGGAATTGAACGCGGGTCTTCATGCATGCTAGGCAAACACTCTACCACTAGGCCAAACTCCCAGTCCCAACTTATTTAACTTTTAGAAAGGATCTTAATATGTAGTATAGACTGGCCTGGAAATTCCTGATAGCCTGATAAGACATCACTGGCTGGAGTGAATCAGCCAGGCTCATGTTAAAAATATAGTTTCATCATGGTTTGCACTGGTAAACCTAGCTATTCAGGAGGCTGAGATCTGGAGACTATAGTTCAAAACAAGCAAAGTCCATAGCACTTATTTTCAACTGTCCTCCAAAAAGCTAGATGTAGAGTTGTGACTCAAATGGAAGAATGCCAACCTCTTGGACACAAAAGCTCAGGGACAGTGCCCAGGCCCTGAGTTCAAGGCCCAGGACTATCTTATGTATATGTACACACACACACACACACACACACACACACACACACACACACACTTTCTTTTCCCCTTGCTCTAGAAATGAGAAACAGTATCAAAGATTGCATAACCAAAGTTCTTGAACTAGAAACTTTCTCTAGTAATAGTAATCTCATAAATACCTTGTCTAAATTTACTGTTATTTTTCCTTTTTAAAACAGATGTGTTTATAACTTAATTGCTAGTAAATAGATGTAATGGATTAATTATTTTTTGATATTTTTTATTGTAATTAATAAAAGGGTTACATGATATTTGCCAGATAGAAGGTGCATTAATTCACATACATTGATACATGTGAAAGGGTATCAATGTATGTAATGGGTTAATTATATGTCACAAAAATACCCAGATTATATGTCACAAAAATACCCAGATATATTTGCTCTATAGCATCTTTTATGTTTTACCTATAGTATTTTAGTTCTGCAATCAGTAATTTTGCCTTTCATTCACGGTAAACTCACAAATTCCTGACCCCATTAGCCTAGACTCTCATATTCTTTTGTTGAACAAAATCTTTAAGATATATCTTATTACCTAGCCCAATTATAAACATATATGGAAAACAATGCAAAACAAATAACCTTAGCCTGCTTTTCTTAAACACAGTCTGTTGGGAGGGAAAAACAAAATAGTTACTTTTAGGAGGTTTTAATTGAAAGTGGTGAAATATCAGTGTGTTGTAGATTTCTCTTCAGATCCTATCGATGGAATTAAATTTAAAAAAATACCAGTAAAGGAAAAACAAATAAGATTCTTTGCCTCAAACTATGATGACTTACAACTGAGTATACTGAGGAGAAAAGGAATGAAACCCATGGGCAACAAAGTTTGATTTGAACATGTCACATTTGAGAGATCCAGAAGATCTCTCAGGGGATCTGTTAAATCTGAACTCAGCTACACGTATTCAGCTTGCAGGACAAAATTTGGGGTGAACATCAAAATATATGGGGTAACAGCTTTAGTTTAAAGCTCTGGAGTGGAATTTATGGCTACCAGGATTTCAGGAAACAAGCACATGGCAACTCACCATTATATGGTAATATTGGAGGCAATAAAATAATAGCTGGAGTAATAAAGTGTCACCCTGCATTTGTAGAACACTTTAGAGTTTTTCAGTGGGTGGTCATAGCAGTATTTCATTTTTTACAAGAAAGAACAAGGGATGGCATAATCTTCTAATGCAAACAGACTGAAATGCCAATTGTTAGAGTTACTTGTAAATCTACAGAAAATAGATCAGCAAATGGTGTTTGAATTTCCCTCATAGTCCTACATTTCCTTCCTTTATATTTTAAACTTATAGAAAAATAATGATAGTCTAGGAAAGCGAGTCTCTAATTCTTACCAAGACTTGTCTTTAATACATTTGAATACAAACAAAACATGTTCTCTGAAGGTTTTTCTCCTACGTACTTTTAACCAGAAAGAAGGTTCATGTGCAGAACTGTCTGGTTGTAATTCTCCTCAGAAGCTATGCATTTGCTGAAATATTTAGCAACATGCTAAGGTGATATTCTTTATGAAAACTGCCACTTCAATTCCTCTAATATTGACACTGAAGATAAAGAGTTACAAGTCAAGAGTTGAGAAGGGTTAAAACATGTTCCTGTTGTGTGTGGAGAGAGCTTGGTTAACAAAAGAGATGCAAGCAGATGAATATGGCTGAATTATATAGTTTGAAGCTATGAAAATCAAACAAAACTGGTTGTTATTGTTTGGAAATGGAGCATGAAGAGGAATGTTGCCATGAGACTGAATAGCATTTGGACTATTTTGTAAACATGAGGAAATGTAACAGTGAAATCATCCACCCCTATATAATTAATATGAGCCAATTAATTTAAAAATGAAATATATGCCCAGTTAGGGAAAGTCAAAAAATAAATATACACCCTAGGATATGAAAAAAGACAATCTTACAGAATTAGAACATTTTACCCAAATATTTGATTTTTTTTACATTCTTTTCCCGTCCCACAGTTAGTACAGAAATTCCTTGACTGTTACAGGTAAAGATGAAGACTTTTCATGCTATAGATTTTTATTATGGGTATTCATCATCCCATACCAATTCTGTCAATAGGAAGCATCAGGATACTAGTCATGGATGGCTTCTTCCCTCTCAATGTGTGTGATTCAAAAGCACTGATATAAAGACAATCAGTTGCTTACTTCTGCATATATACCAATACAGAAGGAAAAGTTGACCTCCTTATCTAGGTGATGTCGATAACTTGGGCACACTGGATCCATGGAGGGCCCTGTAACCTAAACAAGAACTATGACTCCTTCTCGGTCCTTTGCTAGTATTCCTAAAGACTTAAATTTGTTCACTGAAGAGACAGCATAGCAGCCTTAAGAGGAAAGCTAATAATGGAGAGAAAGGCATTTAGGCAATGCAGCCAAGAAAAAAAATGAATTATCCTGGTAACTTTGTTTGCACCTTGCACATTATAAGTTTACAGTCTCTTATTTCCCTACAATGAAATCTGATGAAGTAATTTTTTATTTGTTAAAACTGAAATGCTTCCATCCAGCATTTACTGAACTATATCATTTCTTTGTTGAATCTCTATCTGCTGAATCTATTCATTGCTAAAAGCAAAGTTTTAATGTCCCCAATTATTATTCTTACTGTACTGGAGTCTATCCCTTTATGTCTATTAGTATTTTCTTGTATATTTGGCTGCTATGATAGTGGATTCATTTATATTTATAATTTCTCTCTACTTGCTCAATTGACTTTTATCATTGTATAATGACTTTCTTTGTATAGTTCCAAGGCTTTTTATTTAAATCTATTTTAACTGACATAAATATGCATATTCCTGTTTTCCTCTGGATGTCATTTCTTTGACTTATTCCATTTGTCTAGTTTTAGTGTGTTTGTGTTACTTGTACAGAACATGGATTTTTGTATACAAACTTGATTTTTCAAATCTATTTTATGAAATAAATGTTTCAATTGAAAGTTGAAAGAATTGGGATTGAAAGTAATGTTATTAAATGCTATTAATATAATTAAATGATGTTATAATTTTGTTGTGGCTCCTTCCTTTTTTTAAATACCTGCATTAAAGCTATTCTTGTGATTGTTTTTGTGATAAAGAATGATAATTCTTGCAGTGAATTTTGAATCTTTTCTTACTGTATTTGGTTTGTTTTCATAGATTTTGTTTTCTTTCTAATTAAGATGGGGGTTCCCAAAATCTTTTGATTATAATAAACGATTTAGGATTTTTGTTGTTCTTGTTGTTGTTGTTGCTAGCCCTAGGACTTCATTATACTATTTGAGTCAAAAAGAGATTTTAGATGCTGTCTCTGAACTTCTGCTCTACCATTTGAGCCACAGCACTACCTTTGGCCTTTTCTGAGTATTAGAGATATGAGTCTCACAGACTTTCCTGCCTGGGCCGGCTTCCATCCTGAGTAGCCAGGATTACAGGTATAAGCCACTGGCACACAGCTTCTATATTTAAATAATCCTAAATTTATATGATTATAAAGAATAGGAATAAACAAAAGAAGAAGAAAAAAACACTTTTCAACATTCCACGTTGTGTTTCCCATTTAAATCTTTCTATCTTGCTTGTTTCTTAACATGTTAAAGTATTTATTATTCTGTTTTCTTTTGAATGCATATACCAAGTGTTTGAATGTTTATACACCATGCTTACAAGAGGAGACTATTATGAATGTATCTTTTATGGCTGCTCTTACTGGTGTGTTTTATATTACTCCATGGTTTGCTCTTACACGAATGCCAATTCCTTTGTGGAGGGTTTGGTAGTGTACGGTGTGCATCATTAGGCTGTTTCTGGCACTATATTGCACTATGGAATGCTTGGTACCAACATTTAAGTCTAACACCTTGACCTACAGCTATCTTCTAAGTCAAGGAGGGACTGTCTCTCTCTATTCCTCACTCCAGATTGAGCTGGGGATATTGAATATGGACTATTTTTTTCCCTATTACATTTTCCACTAAGTCTTTTTATTTGTTACATTAAGAGCAGGAAATATTGTTTATCCTCTTATACTGTTAGCTTTTTATTAAGTTTTAGCATGGGTTTATTTTAGTATTATAGGGTAAAGTAGCAAAGAATAAACAGAAATACATTAGCTTCTTCCCATATAGGAAATTAGATAAAGATTCCTTATGGTACTTGTTACTTGAGGTTACAGTAGGCATTTGGTTTCCATGGGTATTTGGATCCCAGAAAACTACCACTAAGTTAAAACCATGAAATTTGGAACACATAGAGTTTACTGCTCTAAATTTTAAGTACTGTCAATTTAACTACCCTGTATACAGTAGGTCTGAACATCTATAATTTGAACCTCAGTGGAGTTAACTATACCACTGTCATTAAATTACTGTTATACACATTAATCCTGCTATCAAAATAATGGATGTAATTATTATGTGATTGGTTCAATTTATACACCTGTACAAACCATAACCAATGCTTCTCTATGATCTCTTCTTGACTAAAATAGTATAATGAAGAAGTATCTGTTAATAGTGCAATGTCCAAGATATTGGAATTAAATACCAACATAAGCACATTTTAGCAAGTCATAGTTTTAAATAAGTAAAACTGTACTTTTTTGAATTGCAGACAATAACTTTTAATTATCATACATGGGAAGAGAATGAGTAGAAAGAACACATCTATTTTTCATTTGGCACACAATTCACATTAGGTAACAAAAGTGAATGCTGTCAGTAGACCCAAAATATTTAAAGAAAAGGTAAACCAATCATCTGACTTTTTTTTTGCCATTCCTGGGATTGAGCTGAGGGCCTGAGCACTGTCCTTGGACTTTCTCAAGGCTAGAGACCTGCCACTTGAGCCTCAGCCTCACTTCTGGCTTTTTCTATGTATGTGTTACTGAGGAATTGAACCCGGGTCTTTGTGCATGCTAGGCAAGCACACAACGACTAGGTCAAACTCCCGGCCCCAGTCATCTGAATATTACATGAAAAGAAAGCATAATCATGCAAAGGAATTTTATCTCTATTTGAGTTTGAAGTATGGTAATTGGTTCTACAAAGATCGAGGGAAAACCACTTATTATCAGTAACACAAATGACATGATTCCCCTGAGACTATGATTCTGTTTTGTAGGTTAAGGCAAATTAGTTAATTATTTAGTTTTACTGAAATATGTACTAAATATATGGCCCATTTTTATTTGCTTTAAGTATGTTGTTTAGGTTTATATCCATAAAAGCATAAAAAAGCATTAATTAGTACCTTAGCTTTAGGCTTGTCTATTTTTTAAATTATAATGAATACATAAAATATCAAACTATAATTAAACAGAACTTCAGTTCTAGAGCAAGAACTATGAAAAGCTACAAGGGCATATGCCTATCCAAGCTACTCAAGAGGCTAAGATCAGCAGAATGAAGTTCAAGGCCAGCCTTGGCAGGAAAGTCCATGAGATTTTTATCCCCAATTAACCACCAAAAAAACCTGGAATGTAGCTTATTTGTCTGAGAGCTAGTCTGCCCAAAAATGTTCATAGACAGTACCTAGGCCCTGAGTTCTTGCTCTAACCAACCCCCCCACACACATACAATTATAAAGATAGTATATCAGGTTTTCTTCAACAAAGAAGGAGATAACACCTACATTAACTAAAATAAGATGCATTAAAAAATCCTTCATACAATGCCAGTAAACCAAGTTTACATATAAACATAAAAAATAATATGTAAAAAATTATATCCTCACAAGATATATCTAAGATGCACAAAATTAGATAAATTTCCCACAAGCATCCAGCAATCAATTCATGTAATCTATCCTTTCCATAAGCTCAATAAGAAATCTCACATGCTCATCAGGTACAGAAAATGTCTATTTTGCAAAGGCATTTAACAAAACTATTGTCCACTCAAGAAAAAAGAACTCAGCAAAATAGGCATAAAGGAAGACTTCCTCATCTTGATAAAGAATATCATAAAACCCTGACCAGGATGGGAGTGTGGCCTAGTGGTAGAGTGATGACCTATCATGCATGGAGCCCTGGGTTTAATTCCTCAGTACCACATAAACAGAAAAAGTCAGAAGTGGTCCTGTGGCTTAAGTTGTAGAGTGCTAGCACTGAGAAAGCTCAAGGACAGTGCCTAGGCCCAGAGTTCAAGTCCCAGGACTGGCAAAAAAAAATAGCCTATCCATTCACATCATTCTCAATAGTAAGAAAATGGAAGGCTTCTCATAGAGGTTAGGGAAAGACAAAGAATCTCCCACCTTCATACTTCGTCAAATTTGGCATACCTCACTGTGTTTTCTTTTTACGGTCATCTTGCCCTTGGCTTCAGTGGTGTCCTGTTTTCTACCTTACGCAGTTGGTTTCTTTCTTGCTCTCCTTCACTAACTCCTTTGTTTGTTCTTGACTTGTGAATACTGAAGTGACTTAGGATTTTCACACCAGCCATTCTCTTTTCTGGAATATTGTCCTAAAGATTTTATGTAGACCAGAGGCAAAATGAATCCAAAAGTGGATAGTTATCAACTGGAACGATTTACTCATAGGCACTGACACTAAATCTATTTCATTGCTTATTTATGCCCATACTTTAAAAAGTTTATTCCCTCTCTTCCCCCTTCCCCTTCTTCTTCCCTTTCCCTTTTCCCTTCCCTTTCCCCTTTCCTTTGCCCTTCCCTTTCCTCTTCTCTTCCATATCCCTTCCCTTTTCCTTTCCTCTTCTCCTTCCCCTTCCCCTTCCCTACTGTTTTACCACATAATCTATGCTCTCCACTGGTTTTTTTTGCTTCATTGTTTTGGATAGGATCCCATGGTTTCACTTAAACCAGTCTCAGAGTATTATCTTTCTTCCTATGCTGCTTAGTTAACTGAGAATGCTACTGTATTTGTCATGCCTTTTTTTGGGGGGGGATGGAGTCTCATTAACTTTTGGCTGATCTGAACTTGAACTGTGATTCTTCTGTTCTCCGAGTTATGACATATCTGTACTTTTAAAGTAACAAGTCATTTCAAATTTGACATGCCCCAAATTAAATCCTTCACATCTCTGTTTCCCTTTAATGTGCTATTCTCTTAAGGCAACATGAGGCCATCCTACTCTTTTGTCATATGTCCAAGGTGTCAGCCAATACTGCTGGTTTTACATCTGAAGCCAATTATAAATTCTGCCATCGTTTTCGATTTCTGGTTCAATTAATACCACAGTCATCTCTTGGATAGCTACCCAGCTTTCACCTTATTTTTTCCATTTGGATTCTTTCATTCTTTCATTTATTTCCCTCAGAACCACTGAAAAATAGCTCTGAAAGTTGAATCCAATCACAGAGAAACATTGGTTCATCCCTTCTCATGACTCCTATGTGTCTGAATGAATCCAATTTCTGCCCTAACAAGACCTGTAAGAACTTCTTCCTATCTATCTCTGCCCTAGCTTCACTTCATGCATGTGAAATCCTGCCCTTGTGTATGTTATCCAGCTGCTGAAGTTCTTCTCCATTCTCTGAAAGCTCTAAATGCTATATTGTCCGGTGATCTTTGAGCTTGCGCTCCCTGTCCACATAAAATATGCTACAGATTTATTCAGATATATAACTAATAAATATTAGAGTGGATGGATATAAAACACACAAATAAATAAATATACAATAGAAAAGCAATAAATAAAAAGCTGTCTCTCTCTTGAAATGATCAGAAAAAGAAAATTAGACTACTAAAGTCATAAACGAATGTGAAAACATTACTACTAACACTAACAAATATATTTTTTATAAAGACTGCAAGGGTAGGGGCCGGGAGTGTGGCCTAGTGGTTAAAATGCTTGCCTAGCATGCACGAAGACCCGGGTTCGAGTCCTCGGTACCACATACACAGCAAAAAGCCGGGAGTGGTGCTGAGGCTCAAGTGGTAAAGCTCCAGCCTTGAGAAAGTCCAAGGACAGTGCTCAGGCCCTGAGCTCAAGCCCAGCACTGGCAAAAACAAAACAAAAGAAGAAAAAAAATAGACAAAAATATCCAGGAGTATAGCCTAATGGTAGAGTGCTTGGCTAGCATGCATGAAGCCCTGGCTCAATTCCTTAGTACCATATACACAGAAAAAGATAGAAGTGGTGCTGTAGCTCATTTGGTAGAGCATTAGACAGTAAACAGGTCTTGGGTTCAAGCACCACGAGTGACCAAAAATACCCCCCAAACAAATAAATACCTTAAAGGCATAAATTACTGAAGCTAAGTTGTAATTAGTAAGAAGTAAAAAGTTTGAATGGATTCATAACAAATGAATAAATAAAAATTTGTCCCATGAAGAGAAGCTCCAAATCAGAGATGTTTTCACCAGGAAATTTTATATTTAGAAAAATTCTGCAGAAGCACAAAATTCTCTATAAACTCTTATATTCATGAGAGAAGAAAAGTTTTCTCTACTCATTTCATGTGGCCATTATTACACTGACACCCAAATTAAGCAACAACAACAAGAAAAATACACTCACAAAAGTCAATTTTTAGACAAATGTCTACAAACTTAGAAATTATAACAAAAAAAGTTGGGATGCTATAGCTCAAAATCAGAGTTCCTTCCTAGTCAATGCTAAACAATGCCAAAATGTCAAGACCATGTCTTTCAACCCCAGCATAGCAAATCAGTAACTACAATGACAAAAAATTGTAAAAACTGAGTCAAAAAATGTAAGAAAAATTATAAACCATGTCTAACTCATATTTATTCTAGGAATGAAACTTTTTAGTTCAATGTAAGACTATTCCCATAATGTGTTATTAGTACTAAAGTAAAAGATGTTCTATAGGCTACAATAACATTTAAAAAATGATTTGAAAAACATTTGAAAAAAATTGAACATTCTTATATTCTAAAAATATTAAATGGAAAATGAGGGGATGGCTATTCCCTGAACACTATGAAAAGCATTAAAACAATTACAGTTGTCATCAGCGTTAATTGTGAAAGACTGAAAATAATATCAAGGATATAAGACTAGGTTATCCAATCTTACCACTTTCATTCAGTATTTTACCACAATTTCTAAACAGGGTAATTTAAAAAGGACAAAAAGATGAAAGATCCATGTTTCTCCATGTTTGTAGTAAAGAAATAAGGCACTAATAAGAGATAGACCAAAATGTCAGACTAGGAAAATCGGCATTCTCAAGGACCAGAAATAGATACTTGGCATAATAATAATAATAATAATAATAATAATAATAATAATAGAACAGCCAATGCAAAGAAGGCAGAAAAAATGTACAAGACAGAAATGAAGATTAATAAATTAGAAAATAGTAATTCTCAAACCTCTAGAAGGAAGAAGGAAGAAAGTAATTATAGGCAGAAGTAACTTAGATTGAGGAAATAGCCTTCAGCATTGCAGGGAGAGAAGGTCTCTGTTTCCATGCTTGGTTTGCTTTATGGAACTCTGGTTGCCACTTCTCCATACCCCACAAAATATATATGGAATAAAGCACGGGTTCGTCTCCCAAATAACCCACCACAAACGATCAGAACATCTTGAGCCTACTGCTCTAGGATGGAAAACCAAGCATAGGAAGGAAAAAAAGATTATAGATATTTAACTGAAATCAGTATATCACACAGAGAAATGTCATGAAAGCTGCTAAAATCTAAAGAATAAAACTCTTGAATATAAATTTAATCAAATAATTGTAAGATTTGCATGGTAAAAACCTGAAAATATGTTTGAAAGGAATTAAAGACTGAGATGGAAAGAAACCTGAATTCAGGGATTAGAACAGTTAATAGTGATAAAATATTAATATTCCCCTCAACAGTGAGTCATCCTAAAATATGACTAATCCTTAGGACTCTACTTTGAATTTCATTTGGAAATTTCAAGGAATTAATTTGAAACTATTTAAACAATCTTAAAAATAGATTGAATCTGGATAAATTACACCTTTCCATTTAAAAAACTTACTGATGAAAAGACATTGATCAAGAGGCACTATACTCAAAAACCGATGTGTTGAACTGAAACCTCCTTGTACAACTACTTAAACATAATAAAAGAATTGAAAACATTTATCTTGACATTTAAATAATAATAAAGAATGTGTAGACTGTGAGTTTGGCCTAGTGGTAGATTGCTTGCCTAGCCTGCACAAAGACCCAGGTTTGATGCCTCAGTCAGTACCACATACATAGAAAAAGCCAGAAATAGTGTGGTCAGTGGCTCAAGTGGCAGTGTGCTAGCCTTGAGGAAAAAGCCCAAGGATAGTGCTCATGCCCTAAGTTCAAGTCCCAGGTCTAGCAAAAAAATAAATAAATAAAGCTCTTTTCTAAGATATTAGCATTTGAAAGAATGTTTGCCCCTAACATTAGAACAAATATGTTCCTCAGTGGACTTCAGAAATAGATCATGTTATTAATTGATGTATGAGAATGCCAGGCCTATTCACATGCAAATATATACCATGTTTTCAACAAAACATGGTGTTTTATTGAAACACCATGCAGAGAATGAAACATGGAAGAGAATTGGCTATCTACAAGCAAGAAATATGGATTTGAATGTTTAAGTCATATCAGCTACAATAAATACCTCAAGATTGAGAGCTTAATAACAAAAATTGAAAAGTAAACACAAGCATAAATCTTAAGGTCCTCACAGCCTTAGACAATAATACATTAATCATGAGGATAACAACAAAGCAACAAAAATTTGAATTTATCCCAAATCAAAGCTTTTGTGTTACAAGACTATCAAATTTATGAAAAGGCACGGCACTGGTAGCTGCTCAGGCTGCTGAGGTCCAAGGCCAGGCAAGTTAGAGAGTCTGTGACACTCTAGAATTAACCACATCCCCCCCAAAAAAACCCCCAAAAAACAGAAAGTGGAGTTGTGGCTCAAATGGGGGAGTACTACCTTTGTGCAACAAAGCTCAGGGACATTGTCCAGATCCTGAGTTCAAGTGTTTCTGCAGTTTGGCAGAAAGAAGATTCATGGGTTTATGATACTTCATTTACTTAAGTTCCAATTTCAAATAGGTGATTGTTTGAACATAGCTAAGGATTACCACTCCAAATAGGGCAAAGAGATTACTTTTAGGGCAGGAAAAGCCATATTAAATTCTTTTAACTATCAAAAATTTCCCAGATAGATATCTGAAATAAATTTTTTCCTCTCCTGATTTTTACAATTTAGGCACTTAAATTCTTAAAATTTCATGCATTTTTTAGGGTTAGAGTTCATATATATATATATATATATGGATATTATAGATGTTTATATGTCTTAAATCTTTCTGTAAAGTATGCAGAGTAGTGCTCCGAAGCATTCTTAAGATGCATTGTAAAATATTTGTTTACAATAGGCCAAACATAAGATGATAGAAGCAAGGGCTCAAAAGTTTGTGTCCTATTTATTTTTTCTACTATTGGTGGATGCTATTTTTATTCTCCAAATGGCAGATCATGCAAAGCCAAGATTCTTTATGAAATTTCTCTCTTTTGGTAAGATGCAGATAATGGTCCATCAAACTATGATTTGTAAAGAGCTTAGAATAATATCTGACAGGTATTAAGCTAAATAAACTCCATTCCCAGACCATAGGGTTTAATCAAAACTGCAATCCTATCTTCAAATGGCCCTATTGCATTCTCATATAAAGCTTTTAAACATAAACTGAAGTAATTTGATCTTTTCCTTATAAAAGTGGCCATTGCCTAATGCGGTGGCTCACGCCTGTAATCTAAGCTATTCAGTAGGCTGAGATCTGAGGAGCAAGGTTCAAAGTCAGCCCAGGCACAAAAGGACATGAGACTTATCTCCAATTAACCTCCAGAAAAATGGGAAGTGGGGCTTGGCTCAAGGGTAACGTGGTAGCCTTCAGCTAAAGAGCCTCTGAGACAGCGCTCAGACCAAGTTCAAGCCCCAGGACCCACACAAAAAACATGGTCATTAAAAATTTGAAATGTCTGTGGAATCTGCTTACTTTGGTGAAAAGGGGTTAAGTTTTTGCTATGAGTAGTAATTGAGCCATTTCCTCAAATGTTAAATAGACTGTGACAAAACAAAACAAAACAAAATTTAAAAAAAAAGTGAAAATAGGCCTCATATCTAAAATATATCAGCAGCTCAAAAAATTGAATCAATCCAAAACTAATCTCCAAAGTATCAACCATCCCATTAAAAGATGGGTCAAAGACTTAAAGAGAGTCTTCTCTGAAGAAGAAACAAAAATGGCCTATAGACACATGAAGAAATGCTCAACATCTATGGCCATAACAGAAATGCAAATCAAAATAACTCTAAGATTCCACCTCACACCAGTTAGAATGGCCAGGATCAGGAAAACTAATAACAACAGATGCTGGAAGGGATGTGGCCAGGAGGGATCACTATTACACTGTTGGTGGGAGTGCAAACTCGTTCAACCACTATGGAAAGCACTATGGCAGTTCCTCAAAAGACTAAACATAGAGCTCCCCTATGACCCAGCAATTCCACTACTTGGCATCTACCCAATCATCCAGAAACAAGGACATACTAAATCCACCAGCACAACAATGTTCATTGCAGCACTATTTACCATAGCAAAGATCTGAAACCATCCTAGATGTCCCTCAGTTGATGAGTGGATCAACAAGATGTGGTATTTGTACACAATGGAATTCTATGCTGCTGTCAGAAAGAATGACATTGCCCCATTTGTTAGGAAATGGAAAGACTTAGAAAAAATCATATTAAGTGAAGTAAGCCAGACTCAAAGGAACTTAGGCTCAATGGTTTCCCTCATTTGTCATAATCAGTAGAAACCTTGGGCTTTCCTAGCAGAGATTTGCAATAGAGCAAAACCTTGATACAAAAGGCCATATAGGGCCAGGAGTTTGGCCTAGTGGTTAAAGTGCTTGTCTAGCATGCATGAAGATCCGGGTTCGATTCCTCGGTACCACATACATAGAAAAAATCTGGAAGTGGTGCTGAGGCTCAAGTGGTAGAGCTCTAGCCTTGAGAAAGACCAAGGACAGTGCTTAGGCCCTGAGCTCAAGCCCAGGACTGGAAAAAAAAATAAAAGGCCATATAGTAGAACGCTGAATGAAAGGATCTCTCGGATATAGAAACATAAGCCATATAATGAATGATTGTTGTTCTTAAGGTACTATGTTATCTCTCATCTCTTTTGCTGTCCCTTGGTTATCTCATATTGTTACAGTATCTCACTTTGTTACCTGATATATCGGATATATTTGTATTTGGTTATTTGAAATTGGATAGGGAAGGGGGGAAAACAAGATGAGGGGTGGGGTTGGGGGGAGGGAAATGGGGACCAAGACATGTGAAAGAGTATCAATGTATGGGAATTAATGCACCGTCTACCTGGCAAATATCATGCAACCCTTCTATTAATTACAATAAAAATATATGAAAAAAAGTGAAAATAAATTTTAGAACAGGTCACAGAGCCTAACTCTCTGGCTCTTTTCTGAGTTCAGAAAATCAGTTATTGATCACAAATACAAGGTGAGAGTTAAGCAAATCTAATAATAGCAAGTCAAGTTTAAGTTCAAATAAACGTCATTCATTCTTTTTCTGCAAATAGCATTAACTACTATTGCATTGTTAACTGCTATTACATTAAAGTAACAGAGATAAAATGATATAGTGTACAGGTCAAGAAATTTTGCTAGCACTAAAATGATGACTAAAAACAAATTTGAGGTCAAGACTGTAATATATTGTAAACATGTGTGGAAAGATAGTAGTAAATTCCATCCACTTTGCCAACATAAGCTAGTTAAAGAAAGAGAATTTGAATTCATTCACCAGCTTTAGACACATTTGAAAGTAAAATAAATAAATTATACTAACTTCTTAATATATGTGAGTACATCAAATTAACTTTTGCTGTTTGACTTGAGAAGATCTTTGCTGATCAAACTATAGGCAAAGTTCCATTTGTTAGGAAATGGAAAGACTTAGAAAAAATCATATTAAGTGAAGTAAGCCAGACTCAAAGGAACTTAGGCTCAATGGTTTCCCTCATTTGTCATAATCAGTAGAAACCTTGGGCTCTACTAGCAGAGATTTGCAATAGAGCAAAATCTTGATACATAAGGACATGTAATGTGAAGCTAATTGAAAGGACCTCCAGGATAGTGAAACAAAAGCCATATAATGAATGATTGTTGTCCTTAATGTACTATGTTGTCTCTCATCTCCTTTGCTGTCCCTTGGTTATCTCATATTGGTATAGTATCTCACTTTGTCATCTGATATATTGAATTTATTTGTATTTGGTTATTTGAAATTTGATAGGGAAGGGGGGAAATCCAAGACGGGTGGAGGGTGTGGGGGGGGGAGGGAAATGGGTACCAAGACATGTGAAAGGGTATCAATGTATGTGAATTAATGCACCTTCTATCTGGCAAATATCATGTAACCCTTTTACTAATTACAATAAAAAAATAAAAAAATATTAGTTCTTGAAAAGACAGACTCACTTGTATTTTCCCATTCCAGATGGGACTATTTATTTTGATTATTCTATACTTGTTCCATATTATCTAATAGGCACCTGAATAACTAAAAACATTGATTTAGGGTTCCATGGTCTTTAGACTCAAAAAGAGAATTATATGGCTTAAATATAAAGACAGTTTTCCAATATCCAGCAATCCTCAGCTTTGAGCTGAAAAGGCATTGGCATTGTGTTCTGTGAGGGAGGAGTGGTTCATGCTATGTGTGCAGAGGAGTTAAGAAGCAAAAGCAATGTTAGGAATTGAGAACTGCTCTGTGCTCACTTTGTACTCACGGTATCATGCTACTATTTTGCTTGAAAGTGGAGATGGTAAGAGCTGTGCTGCCAAGCAGAGAGGATGAATACTATTTCAGAGACATGACAAATGAGAGCCTTATTTGCATCTTCTCTCTCTTTTAAGGGTAACGCATGGAGATTTGCAATCAAAGCCAAATAACTTTCACCTGACCACAGGTACTTCAAGAACATGAGAAATGAAACTTTATTATCTCCACATGTGTAAATACATTATCTTTTGTATGATTAACTAGTGTGTTTTACTGTGAGTTTTGCAGCTCATTAAGCTTGCGGTGAGTGCAGGTATGCAAAATTCAGAATTAGTGATAGCATTTGTGTAGTTGTTGTTTTAAAGTTAAGTAAATATATGGATGACTATAACATATGGCCTAGTACAAATTAAGCAACTAGTTATTTCCTCCCATTACTATTATCATGCTATTTAATCTAGTGAATTGTAAAATTTCAATATACTGTTTTGCATATCAAGTACATGTGAAGAGTTAGGCAGAGTAGTACATCTCCAGAATCCTAGCACACAAGAGGCTCTGGAGGGATGATTATGAGTTGAAGACTTGCCTATATTTATTAGCAAGCATAAGCCTCATTAGGACTATGCAAAATGATGCTGTCACAAGTAACCAAATACAAAACCAAAACAATTGAATATATAGATTATGGTATTAAAAAAACAAACTAGGACATGTGAATAAATATTATCTTTATAGAAATAGAATGATGGAGGAAGAAATTGAAATGAAAGGATCACCAAAAACAATTGAGAGTGATGTATCCGAGTTGGATATAAAAATAAATAAAGATGAATTAAAGAAAACTGCTATTTTGTAGACTGAATATAATTATAATAAAACAAAAATATGATTTCAATATTTTCAAGTCTGGCAGTTGAATGTCTCCAGCTTTGTTCTTTTTATTAAAATAATTTTGACTATTCAGGGTCATATAGGTTTCCTACAAATTTCAAGATGTTTTTCCTGATTATGTCAAGAATGGCATTGATATTTTGATGGGGAGTGCAGAAAAATTGTTGGTTACTTTGGGTTGTGACCAACACATGGATTTATACTAAGTGTCCATACAATGGCACACAACTCATGTATTAACATGGATGAATTCCTGTCATTAATGATAATATAGATGGACAAGAAAAACACAATGCTACATTAGATATGTCAGACCTAGAGAGGTAGACACTTCATGTTTCTTCTTTCTCATCAGGGAGTTTTAAATAAAAGATTGACTTCATGGACATAAAGAATACAACAAAGGTAACCACAGCCCTTAGAGAGCAGAAGAGCAGATCATTTAATGGGTACCATATTCTTTCTTGATAGGAGTAGTATGTATGTATTCTAGGACATAGTACGTGAATTTAACTCACAAGAATAAATTATATAGTTCAACATAGATGGGAAGAATTTGAATGCACTCACAAAAAAGAAATGATAAAAAAAATTGAGGGGCTAGATTCACATATTACTCTAATCTAATTATCCTCACCAATGTGCCTGTGAATAAGTCATTGAATATCATGTAATAAACAAAAGCATTTTTTTAAAAAAATCACTTCACATGCTAAGATTTTTAATACTCTTCACTGATACTATAAAACCTGGAATGCAGAAAACCCTTAAAATTTAGATACTTTTTTGTGTGTGGAGAAAAGCCAAGCACAAAAATCCTACACCCAATTTGAGGTGTAGTACCTTGATAGAAAAAGAGACAGTAACTTATTTTATAGTTTTTTTAAACCACCTGGAAATTTTATCAATGTCTTTTTGTCATAGATAATTTGAATTGAAAACTAATTATAAAAAAAACAGTAGGTTTATTTATTATGGACTTCCTTGAAATTGAATGTAGGATAGAAAGCTTCATACAGACCATTTGCAATAAGAATAAAGGTGAGCCATAAAGCCGTTTGACTTGAATAAGGAAAGTAGATTTCATATGACATATTTATACAAATAGAGGAGCGCCTCCAATGAAAGAAAAAGTCATCAGTTGAACATTAAAATGACTTAATAGAAACCAAAATGTAATTAATATGCTGATACATTTTAGTTAGCGATGATTCATTTGGCTATAATATTTGGACTGAAATGTTCAAGTTAGATGTGTTAATTAGTTTAAATGATTAAAACAAGTTCCTAATGCTGCATCATGACAATATGGTATCTGGCACACAGTGGACACAAAATATCTGGTTATTTCAGCATTTGGAAAACATCCTTGAAGTTGAAAACTTCTATTAATCCCAGGCAAATAGATGTATTATTTGTTCTCAAGGGCTCAGAATCCAATTATACTTACAGGTCATTAAAAGCCACACACAGTATCCTCAGGGATAAATGTTGGAAGGAAATGAGAATTATATCCATTAAAAGAGCATATGAATAGGGAAGCTGTGTTACCTGTTTCCCTGTCAGATGTTTTTCTTTGCCATTCCTATAAGGCTCCCACAACCCATCAATCAGCAGAATTAATGGTGTGCCTAGCAATTCAAACCATACGGAGATAATCAAGGCCTCATAAATCCGGTTAGAGCAAATAAAGCCTGCAAAATGGGGCTGCTGGCAGGGCAATCAAATTTCAAAACTACACGCCAGCATGGGAAAATGTGCCAATGATGAAGAACAGAGGTGAAAATAGAAAATGTAAATTAGGGAAGAGTGTATTGATTCTCAAAACCAGAGAGTAAGACAGAGGGAAAGAATCCTCTGGGAAGAAAAGTAAGACACCATCACAGAAAAGTCTGTATAAAACCCTCAGTCCTCACTGTTCAAAAGCTTGCCATCCTCCAGATGAATGTTGAGTATTACAAATCAGATTGCCACAGGTCTGGTAGACTTGTTCTTCTGAGCTATTCAATGCTTCTATTTTTTCTTTAATGTTTATAAAACTTACAATTGGTTTGTATTTCAAATTCACCATTTAATATGTTCACAGCTTGGTTGATCCATGGGTACCTGAAATATCACAAATTCTAACTTGAGGCAGGAAAATCTATTATATAGGGAAAAAAATAACAGGACACTGAACAGAAATGATGGCTTTTCCAGTCAGGATAGAACTAAGAGGAGTAATCTGCCCCATAGACTTTACACTCTGCTTCTCACAGAGACTGATTGCTACAAATAAACCTGCATGCTCTGCTCTAGTCAGTAGGCAGGAAGATGCTATTCCCCCTCCACCCCGCCCTACAACAGTGCTGAGCTTTGTGAAGGTCTAAGCTATAACAGAGTCTCCTAAAATGTATTCCTTTCTCAATCCATACTAACCCCCTTCTGGATAAAGAATACTGTTTTATTTTAAATATTTTTTTAAAATTACAGAAGAGCATTATGGGATCTAGCCAGGCTGAACAGCAACAGGTTCAGATGACCACTAGTCCTCAAGACGGCTGATATTATGGCTCAGTCCTTGGCACTGAGGTAACACAAGAGCACACTATGGGTAGTAGTCCTAAGTTTCAATGTCGATTCTGAAGGTGGTGTGGCAGCTGAGAGAGCAAATTGTTTTCAGTTTCCATGTCCACTATGACTATGGACATGATCCCTATTCTAAAACCAAACACACCTATGAAGCTCCCCATTAATAGCTAAGACTTGACCCACTGGTTGTCTTAACAGAAGTAATGTCTCATAAAATCATTTTCATTTCTTTGCCTAAATATACTTTGTACTTCTATTTGAAGCAGGATGAGGACCACTCTTGGATTATTAGAACAAGGCATGGCAGAAATGCAAGCATGGCCATAAGCACCAACTTGGTTAAAATGGGTACCACACCAATCTCCTGTAGGTTTCCCATTTGCTTTGAGTATTGATACTTAATCCTTTTGTCTGGTTCTCTGTGCCCAGAGGGTAAGATTCTACTTCTACCTTAAGTCATACTCCTGATTATCTTATTTCTATACCTTCACCCCCAAAGATTGTGGTTTCAGATAAGTAGATTTTCTATCTCACTGGAAAATAAAGGCCTTGCAGCCAAAGACTAGAAAATAAAAGGCATGGAGGAAATTCTGGGGAAGATATCTTTTCTTCTGAAGAAAAAACTGATAAGAGAAAGCGCAATCGAGTCAAGCTTAGATAGTCAAGGGCGATGATATATCATAAGATATTGCCAGTGGGCAGTTACAGAGTGTGAAGACACTACCAGAGACAAACAATAGATCAAAGCTGAAAAAGTGGAAAGGTAGGAGGAGACTTATATTTCATCAGTGATCCTTTAAATGCCCCTATAAACACTTAACTTGAGCTTGCTTGGGACTTGAGTGATAAAGATTCTTCAGTCAGAGAAGCAATCCAAGATTTCATATGGAATAATTAAAGATCCCGTACAGCAAAACAATCCTTAGCAGAAAGAACAGTGCTGGAGGAATATCAATACCAAACTTTAGACTCTATTACAGAGCTATAGCACAGAGCTACAGCACAGAGCTTGGCACTGGCACAAGAACAGGCCTAAGGACCAATGGAATAAAAATGAAGACCAGAAATCAACCCACAGATATATGGCTACCTAATCTTTGATAAGACAGCAAAAAAAAAATAGAATGGAAGAAAGACAGCCTCTTCAACAAGGGATACTGACAGAATTGGTTAAGCACCTGTAGAAAACAAAAGTGGGATCCTTCTATGTCACCCTGTACCAGGATTAACTCCAAATGGATCAAAGACCTTGAGGTAAAAGCACATACCCTGAAAATTTTACAAGAAAGAATAGGAGATACACTAGGTCGCCTTAGCTCAGGTAGAAACTTTCTTAATAAGGACCAAGAAACACAACAAATTAGAGAAGTTTGGACAAAAAGGATTGCATTAAACTGCAGAGTTTCTATATGGCAAAGGACATAGCTAGCAAGCTAAATAGAAAGCTCACAGAGCAGGAGATCTTCACTAGCCATACAACAGACAAAGGCTTCATATCTAAAATATATCTATTGCTAAAAAACTTGAATATGTAAAAAATAAATATTCAAAGAAATAGCCATCCCATTAAAAAATGGGCCAAAGACTTAAAGAGAGACTTCTCTGAAGAGGAAATAAGAATGGCCTATAGACACATGAAGAAATGCTCAACATCTCTGGCCATACAAGTAATACAAATCAAAACAACTTTGGGATCTCACCTCGCTCCAGTTAGAATGACTATTATCAAGAAATCTAATAACATCAGATGCTGGCAGGGATGTGGCCAGAAGGGATCACTACTACACTGTTGGTGGGAGTGTAAACTCATTCAACCACTATGGAAAGCAGTATGGTAGTTTATCAGAAGACTAAACATAGAGCTCCCCTATGACCCAGCAATTCCACTACTTGGCATTTATCCGATTGTCCAGAAACAAGGACATACTAAACCCACTAGCACAACAATGCTCATTGCAGCACTATTTACCAGAGTAAAGATATGGAACCAACTTAGATGCCCCTCAATGGATGAGTGGACCAAGAAAATGTGGTAATTATACACAATGGAATTCTATGCTACCATCAGAAAGAATGATATCGTTGCACTTGTAAGGAAATGGGAAGACTTGGAAAAAATCATATTAAGTGAAGTAAGCCAGACTCCAAGGAGCATAGGCTCCATGGTTTCCCTTATTTGCAATAATTAGTACACATCTAGGTTTCTCCTAGCAGAGGATTATAATAGCTGAAAGCCTGGGTACATACGGTCATATAGGATGGGACTAAATGAAAGGATCTCTAGGTTATGAAAGCAAGAGCTTTATCTTGTGTGATTGTTGTTCTTAATATACTATGTTAGTTCTCTTCTCTTTTGTTACCCTTTGGTTAATCTCATATTGTTATCATATCTGGCTTTTTACCTGGTATATTGTATACATGTTTATTTGTTTATTTGAAACAGGAAAGTGCAGGGGGGAAAACAAGGTGTTTGGAAGGGGGTTGGGGAGGGAACAAAACATGAGAAGGGATATCAATGTGTGTAAAGTAATGTACCTACTACATGGCAAATTTAACTGTAGCCCCTCTATACATTTCTCAGACAAAAAAAGAAAGGATTATATGGGGCAGAGTGTATTAAATTGTAATGAGGAAGAGAATATTATCCAAGCACCTTATATGCGTGTATGCAAATACCATGATAAGTATTCATTTTTATAACTAACATACATTAATAAATTTTGTTTTGCTTAAAACAGACTCTTCAGTCAGGACTTTTCAAATTTTGATATGTTGCACAAATAACTTGGTGATCTTCTCTTAACTTTCAGAATTCTAGTTCAAAAGGGCCATAGTACCACCTCAGACACTATAGCTAACCAACTCTCAGATGAGTGCCAGGCATAAATTAAGTCATACATACCTAAGTCGCATTATTTGAAGCTACATCATTATCAAATAAATTAAAGGAATTTCAAAATTTGGTCCATTCTAAAAACAACAGTAATGAAGTTTAGGATTTATGTGTCTAGAAAGCACATGCATGAAACTATTTGCACGTGAGGACTTAGATAGCATTACCTTCTTATTCAACACAGTGTATCATGCTGGAAATTATTCCACCTTTCTGAATGTGGTTTTTAGATTCTTCTGTTTAGTTTAATGATTAATTGGGATTTTGTGATGAAGCATGGAACAAATTTTAGGATGGCACTCTGTGTTCTTAAGTTTTATTCCTGTCAAAATGCCCAGCTCAAATAGTAATAGGTCTGACAGACATAAACAAGTTGTGGTAATGAACTGTCCTAGTACCTGAATGGCTTAATTAAAAGTCCATGATGCTTTATCACACAATCAGAATCTTAACTGGAAATTTAAATCATGTGAACTGTTTACTTTAAAAACATTTCTGCATTACTTTTGAGTTGATGTGTACTTTTTTAAATTTCAAATATGGAATCTCAACAACTGCTGGAATATTGGCAAGTGAAATTAATAGATTAGGTCAATGGCAATGGGAATCTATTTCCTACAGTGATAGGTAAGAGGTAGGTAAATTCTTTTAAGTCAAATTGTGGATATGTTTGTCAGTACCTGCTATGACTATATTATGTTTTTAGATTGTATGCTTTATGAGACTGTCATGTTTACAAGCTTGAGCGTTTTGATCAACAAAATGCTTCTGTTGTACAGTATGCTCCCTGGATAGACTTTAGAATGCTGTTGGCATAATGACAGAGCAAGGAAATTTACTAGCCACTTCTCAGGTATGTGGCCATAGTCATCAGAGCAAAAGCTTTCATTAGACATGATCAAGTTTTACATAGTTCTAGCAGAAAAATATTTATTATTGTATGATATATGGCCTCTGGACATTAGGGAACTCATCCATGTAACTGCCGGTATGTCACAGCAATATACTTAGCTATCATTGATCATTCCTATCAAGGCATTCCCCAAAATGAATGTGAGGTAAATCATTTGTCTTAGGGAGGGAATAATGTAGAGGATGATGACTAAGAGAACATAGACTTTTGTATTGTTATGCCAGTATTTGAACTCAGAGAGCCACACACTCATCCTCATCTTATTTGCTCATGATTGGCCCTCTACCATTTGAGCCATACCTCCACTTGAATCACACCAACACTTCTGGCCTTTTTTTAACTAATTGGATATACAATCTCTTGGATTTGTCTCCCCAGGCTGACTTTGATTCTCAGTCCTCAAACCCCAGCCCTCCGAGGATTATAGGTGTCAGCCATTGGTACCTGGTGAAAATATGGGCCTTTATTGGGCTGGAGGTATATAGTTTAGCCTATTTAAATATGAAATTTATTTATGCTCAAATTTATGTAAATTTAGACAACTTACATATTATGTGTTAAATTAGAACACTACTGTCATTCCAGGGCATATGGAGAAGAATGGTAATACAGTTAGAAAATGTAACACAGGCTTGGTAGAGAATATGAGTTTAGAACCTTTAGGTAGAAAGAGCTTAGCCCAATCACAAAAATAAATAGCATTGTTTCTATTTTCCATAGTGTTCACAGCAATAAGCTCTCACAGAAAACAAAAACTAAAAGAAAACAAAAACAAGTTTTCAAATAGAGTAGGATCTACATCATTTGGGGCCTGTAAAGTTTGTTTCTCTTATTTTGAGAAACAGGGTATTGGACTGAGGAGAATAAAATGGAAAGGAGAAAAATACAAGTATGTGTCACTGTGGATATTAGGATTCATTGAGTCTTCTGAGAATCATATATAGCCTCTGAAGTAGAAGTTATAATCATCTATACTGGCTTCTACTAACTTTATTTCAATTCAGTATTAGCATCTTCATTTAGGCTTATAGTGTATAAGTGATCCATTTGTTTGTTCTAGCAGGTCACTAATCCTCAGAATCAATCCTCTGAGTATTGTCAGAACAGAACGTGAATGTCAGAGAGCATAGATAGGAGCCCACGCCACCTGACACACTGTAGGCACTGTGAAAGGGGAGGTTAGCAGAAAATGAAAGGATGGACCATTTCATATGGAACTCTTTTCATGGGCGATGTGCCTTCAGTGACCCCAGTGACTTGGGAGCAGTTCATCCCCAGACAATTCTGCAGCATCTGAAATCAGTCTCATAGACTAAGGGCCAGTTCTTCTATGACTTTATTATAGTAGAGTTACCAGTGGCATCTATAAGACCCTCTGTAATCAGCTTGTCTGCACAGACTTCTAAGTACAAGGATGATTTACTGTTTGAACGGAAGTTAAGAGAAAAGAGACTTTTCTCTATCGAAATATGTTCAAAGGTCATGTGTTTATCTCTGACTTAGTAAGTACTGCTTTCTTGTGTTATAGAACTTTTAGTTTACCTTGGAAAACTTGACAATGGAGTCTTTGGAAACACTTAATATTCAATATATATATATATATGAATTAATAGGATTAAGACTGAAAGGGGAAATGGAGTTATAATGATACCACTAGTGATTTGTGACTATGATTTGCTATGTATTTCTTATGTCTAAGATGACCAAGTTATTAAAATTCAAGAATCACATAGATGAAAATTTTTCACCTTCTTACTAATCAATATACTTCATGTGAGATCCATTTATCCCTCAGAGGTGAAAGTGCATCCCAGACAAAAGTCATTCACATTACAAACTGTATTAAATTAATTGAAAAATAGATAAACATTGATAATAATAATAAAACAAGTGAAATGATGAACAATAAAAGGTAAAACTCTTTAAATGTTACTCAAGTAGACATTCAATAAAACCACACCTTTCAAACAACATAATTATTTGCATCATAAAAAACTCTAGTGGTTGAAATCTAAAATATTGATTAAAAAGCTTCAGTTGGACTTCAAATCAGCCTAAAAAGAAATTTCCATCTTAATAAAATAGGCAAAACTTTCCTTTTAAAATCACAACTGATTTTTGTTTAAAAAATGTGTTTACTATTCTTGAAATAGACCTATAATGGGTCTTTCTGAAGACCTTTCTTTCCATCTTAAATTGAATCTAAAGAAGCAGTGAGTCACAATTCCAAATTGTCCAGAAGAAAATGGAAGACCCCGTCAGGTAATCCATGTGTATAAGCAGTTGAAATCATAACTAATAGTATGACAAAGCAAGAGGGTGAGCAATTTCTTCCTGTTTTTTTTTTAATTTTCTTCCTGGTATTTTCAGGACATGATAATCTACTTCCCCCCCAAAAAAAACCCTTTTGTCTTCAACCAGTAGAACAGTATACTGTATAGATAATTTTTCTGAATGTCAAAACTTGGCTAGAGATATATCCCTTCATAAAGGGGAGATGCTTTTTATATTCCCATGAGCAGAGTTAAATCTTATGATTTAAAATGACTCCATACAGTAGGGTTTATTTTTCACTCTTGTTATTTACTATGTTAAATCAATAAAGCACAGAAAATGATGAAGTTTTTGCCTTCCATTCAACGTGTAAACACTGCTTTTATGTGAACTTTTGGGCCAGTGAATCAAATATACTTCATTTCTAATTCTTAACAGAAAGCTTTAAATTAAACAGCAACAGATGAATTGGGCAGGTATGAAATACTAAATAGGAATAGGAAGATGACATAATCCCAGATCTTTGCTTTGACAATGAAAATGTGAATTGACTGCACTGAGAGACTGAAGTAAAAGGACCATGTGGTTTTAAAAAATCCTTCTCCACTGAAACAGCAAAATAGCACTCAGTGGCACTGCATTGTTAACAAAATTTCTTTATCAGAAACTATAATTTAATATTTAAGTATCTAATTTACATGTGACAAGGTATCATATTCAAAAAATTAAATTGCAACTAGAAAACTATTAACCACTAAAAACAATACCAAACACAACCCAAGCATTTATAGGAAAGCAATAGCAATTGGAATTGGAAAAAATGCTTCATCTTATTTGGCTCATTAAACAAAGCATCCATTATAGCCTGTAAAAGATCATCCTTTCTAGTTCATCAAAAGTTTACCCTTTGTTGTATGAATAACATGTAAGGATAAATTCACTGACTGTATATGCACACGTGGGTGTTTATATATATAGTGACACATATGTTTGTGTGTTGATTTAAAGATATTATGTCTACTGTTAACTGGCTGAACATTGGAAGGTAGTGAGATCCAAATTTCTACAGTTCCTCTGACTCATTTAATAATTTTTTATGAACAGAAATTACATAAAATACTCTGTCTTTTATTTACTGAATATTTTCTTAAGCATAATAATAGACAGTGAAGAATTGCACTTATTGTAAAGGTACAGTAAAGGGTTAGGTTGCAATTCAGCCATCAAGATCAAGGACTGGAGTACTGATGATAAGTTGTGCATCATATGCAAAGATAATGGTGGCTATTGAAATAAAAGTGAGAGCAACTAGTTACAAAACAAACGGGGATAACAGAAGAAAACATGCACTATTCCTACTTTAATGTGAAACTAATTTCTCCCAGGAAACCAACCCTTTGACCTTCCTTTTACAAAGAAACAGAGTCTGCACCCTGGCAACACAGTAGACATGGGTGTCTGTCTTCAAATTCTAGTTCATTGTCTGAGTGTGCTGTTCCAGTGTCATCTCCTCAAGCTGTCCTTGATATTCTGGAGCATCTACAATATGACAGTCTCTTTAGGTGTCTTTGAGCCGTAATGTCCCCTCCAGTTTGTATAAACAGGGTCCATTATTCATCTTCTTCTGGCTCTTGTGGTAGCACAGATAATTCTTCCTTTAAGCAATCACTGAAGAATCTAAGGATTGTGCTGTAGAGATGATACTTGCTCTTTTCAGATACGTTATAACCTTCATCTGGATAGACCTAAGATATGGAGAAAAGGAGAGACTTAGAACAAAGCAGCTTTAATCCATCAGCATTCCATGTCTTAGCTTGTATGGAACAAGGATTAACAACAGCAACAACAATAAAAGCTAACCCATGCCTTGGATTTCAGCTCAGTGACAGACAGCTCTCCTAAAATATACATATGTCTGGCTTTGACTCACAACTCACATTATAGAACTAAAGAGAAAAATATTGTATAAAAATAGACATTTGTCTGTCAACTATGCTGCTGTGAACAGTGTTCTCTGCTTGACTAAACTCTGGACAGTTGTTTCCTAACTATAGCTCGTCAGCTCTCTTTTCTTAGAAAATTTACTTCCAAAAGCTTACAATTATACATTTTCTTTTGCTGCATTGACAGATCTGTAAATTTTCTTTTATCCACTGACCAGTTTTACAATCCAGAGAAGGTCTTTCTTAAGAACATGAAGATCAACTACTGAATGAAAATATCAAAGTAGACAACATTTCTATCTCCTGGACCCTGTGGGAGGGTAGAACACTTGCTTTTCTTTTGAAGACATCTTAGGAACCAGAAAAACCCCCTCCTAGACAAGCTCAGAGGTGGAAAGGTGTAAATTCCTCTCTAAGAGTCTGAGAATCTTTGGCACCTTGCTCACCCAGCGGTTTCTTGGGACCTCTCTCTCTCTCTCTCTCTCTCTCTCTCTCTCTCTCTCTCTCTCTCTCTCTCTCTCTCTCTCTCTCTCTCTCTCTCTCTCTCTCTCTCTCTCTCTCTTTTAAAAAAAGGATTTGTTCCTGTGTTCACTCATAAGGGTACACAAAGGCCACTGCAGCCCTGGGCAAAGAGGGCTACTTTAGTTATGCTTCACAGTATCAACAGCAGAAAATACTGTCATTTACAGGATTCTAGTTTGTCAGGTATGCAGAATAAAAGTCATGAGATCATGAAGACCTCCACGCGTACTTCAAATGAAGGCCTGAAAGATCAGTTTGTAGAAAGATCCCAATCCTTGCAAGCAACGCCTGGGAAACCGTGAGATCAAGTCTGAAATACAATAAAGACCTTGTACAAGGAATTGGTAATGCCTGAATAGGGAATTTGCAGAATGTGAGAGGGCCAACAAAAAGACAAGCCATGTGGGATGGAACCAGAAAGGACCTAAGGACAGCACTTGCCCAAGCACTTTGAAATTCTCATCAGGACACCATGTACTGTACTTCAGATGCAAGGCATGGTACTGAAATATTCAACATATATTCTGTTGGGTTTTCATCATGATCTGATTCCTTATGAATTCCCTTTGTAATGGCAACATTTATAAGGTCTCAACATTGTTATTTTAGTATGGTCATTTTTTTTTCTTTTCTTTTACGGGAGTTCACAATTGAATCTGTGTTGAATCACAGAGGAGATTTCAGACATGAATTTTTCATCTCTGATGGAACAGTTAAAGCGCTGAGGATTCCTAGAGATAGGCTAAATAGTTTAGGCATTATCAAATGATAGAAGGCTAAAGTAGAATGTGATGGTTTGCATTATTTTTGCAGTACTTAGGTTTGAACCCAGGGCCTCAAGCTTGTTAGGGAAGTAGTTGATTAAACACTTGAGCCACACTTCCCACCCTGTTATTTTTGTTCATTTGTTTTATTTTGTTGTTGGTTATTTTGGTGATGGAGTCTAGTGAACTTTCAACCTGGGGTAGTCTTCAACAGATATCCTGGAGATTTCAGCCTCCTGAGTATCTAGTATTATAGATGTGAGTTATACCATGGATAAACTTATAGTCTGATTCTCAAATGTTTTCCCAAAGCCTCCATGATAATGGCTTAGTCCTCTTGCTGTGGCTCTATTGGAGAAGTGGTGGTTCCTTTGGATGTGACTAATAGAAGGAAGTCAATTCATGAGGAAGTGCTTGTTGAAAATAATATTGTGATTCTGGCTTTGTCTATCTTCCTTTTGTTTCCTAGCCACCTTGTTATTAACTGGCCATATATTATACCATAACAGACCTGAAGTGTTGGGACCAAGCCATTCTAAACTTGAACTTTTGAAACCATAAACTAAAAACTAACACCATAAACTTTTGAAATTAGAAACCATAAACATTTGAAAATTTTACAACTAAAATAAGTAGTTCCTCTGTACTATTGACCACCTCAGATATTTTGCCACAGCAAGGCAAAACTGACTAAATTATTTCAATGTTGAGAAATCTATGATCCCATCAAGCTGAAAGCTTCTTGATAGCAAAAAAGTTTTGTTTTTAATTAGCATATTCAAAACAATACAGAAGGTCTTTGACAAACATTTGTTAAACACACGAAGATACCATTTAAATGGTAACAATATTGTCCTTTCTTGTAATAGTTCTTCTAGGTACTTGTTTCCCTCCTATTTTTCATGGTAAGAGTGATGGAAAATAGAGAAAAGATAAAAGGGACATAGAGGAAATAGAAAATTCACAGAGAAATACTCAATAATTATAAGAATAAAAGGTTACAGAAAAAGAAGACATTTTAAAAATGATTTATAAAGCATATTCTGATACACATTCTTGGTGCAATTAGGGCAACCCCCCCACAATCTTTGTTCCCTAAAAATCATCCTTGAAAACAACAGTGAAATTATAATAATGAAAGAAGCTGTGTTCTTTGTGGCACCATTAGGAAAGAAAAAGCAGAGGAATAATTGTGCAATAAGGAGAAAAACAATAAACACACACAAATTAAAAAAATATATTTGGAATAATTTGGACCATGACTATCTTGTTCAAATATGTATTTTAAAGGCTGGATATTCAATGTTTCTGTTAATATTGGGAGGCAGGGGAATCTCCAAGGAATGGGACCTACTAAGAGATTTTTAGGTCATTAATGGTGTTCCCATTACCTTCTTCCCTTTTGAGCTGCCTTGCTTGTGATGGGGCCATTGTGCTCCCTTCCCCATTTTCCTATCAAAATGTGCTGCTTTGCCTCAAGTCCAAAGTCACAGGGGATAGAACCTCCATAATGATGAGCCAAGTTCAGCCTCTTCCATTTATCAGTGGATTAGCTCAGGTGTTAGTGTGAAAGCTGAATAATACAACATCATTCTAAAGTGTGACTCACCTGCATAGTATAATTCACTCCAGCTTTTATTAGATGCTTGATTAATTCTGCTGAGTGCTGAAAATGAACTTTTGCTGTAAGAAATTAAATTATGATATTTAAAATAGGTTTTTTTTATTACAATCAATTTTGTTTCATTATTTTTTCAAAGACAATTAGTACTTTACCTGCATGCTATACTTCTAAGACTAATACTTGGTTGTAACTAAGAAACAATTGTTAGACATGACATTACTTTTACATCACATTAGATAAGTCAACTATGAGTAAGTTTGATTGTACAGGGATGATAATTAGATACATTTTTATTCTTTTGAATTATCCAGCAAGAGCTTATGCCACCTTCCTTCTGCAGGAACACATGGTCTAAATACTAAGAAATAATCAACAACACTGAATTTGGGAATAAAGTTGACTGAAATAATTATTAAATTTTCAGCCAACCACTGATATTTCTGTGCTGCTGTTTGCTTGTGGAAGAATTGGGCTATCCCTTTAGGTGCTATCCATCTTCATGTAACTTTCAAAGTAACATTTTATATCTGTTTTGTGTAACCATGAAAGTTTTATTAGTAGTTTAAAGCTTTTCAGTGCTCAAGTTCTATGTTGTCCAAACATCATACTACAAAGCACATCACAACAAAAAAAACAAGTATTTAAACGTATTTTAAATAAATCCAAGAATTTTTCAAGATTCTCCTTAATAAAAACAATGGGAAAAATAACCATGAAAACTCTAAATAAACATACAATGCTTAGGTGCTATAAGCTACTAAGATTGTGAATTTTACTCAGGTAAAATAGTCCCTTCCATCTAGTACTTTTGTAAGAAAAGATAAAGAAAAAGAATGCCGTAATACCTATAAATACAACTGAAAAGATAATGGTATAGATGAATTTCTCAGTGGGATTACTTTTTCTATTAATGTTCTATTGAAGTCTATGAATGTGACCCATTTCTCTCCTTCTTAGGATTTAGCAGGAACTTAAAGTCTAACTCTCAGCAAACTGCTCATAATTTTTATAGGTAATATTAACACTAATAGTATATTGTCGTTGGCTCAGCATCTGTATTCTACCAGGACATATGTGTTTTGTGATGTGTTATATGCAGGTGTGATTCCTCCCAGGTAATCACTGCTGAATCTCTCTATTTTATCAGATAGGTGAGTAGCAAGATGAACTGAATAAGTCAAGTAGGAAAAGCCTTAATTAGCATAATGCAAACACATATCAATAGAGGAATGTAAAATAATAATGAGCTATGTTAGTATGCTAGCCAGAGACAAAATAATTTAAATTACAATGCTATGTAATCACATGAATGAGGCTTCAGTATATAGTAAATAAGAACCTTAATAAGCAAAAACCTCCTTTTACTAATAGTTGTGTGCTTCTTCTAGTATTTATTTTTCCAATACATTAAATGAATGGTAATTCCTAGTGTACAATATTTTTGCTGAAATAAATGAGACAATATAAAGTATCATGAGTGCATTTTAACACAGAGAGTTGGCAGTTAAAAAGCAGTGCCTTTTATTACTACTCTTGACCTATATGTAAGGTCTTAAGTAGCTAAAGCAAAATTCAAATGTCCTTCAAAAATCTCCTATGCTCTTGCATTCACAAAATCTAAGCATTATGTCAAAGCTGTATTCTTCTTTGTATGTGGGGGGTCACACGGCTTGAATTCTAAGCCTGGACATTTTCCCTGAGCTCTTTAGTTCAAGGCTACTGTCCTATCCCTGGAGCCACAGCCCCACTTCCCATTTTCTAATGATTAATTGGAGATAAGAGTCTCATGTTCTTTAGTGCCCAGGCTGGCTTTGAACTACTATACTCAGATCTCAGCCTCCTGAGTAGCTAGGATTACAGGCATGAGTCACCATGCCCAGCTTCAAAGCTTCATTCTTATGAATAGACTTTAATTTTGTAACATCATAATTTTAGAATATTTTAGAAATTTTAGAATATTCATAATTTTAGAATGTTTCAAAAGAATGCAGAGTATTAGTAGGCCCCAATTAAATGTAAGAGCTACATTATTTGAGGATATTATTTATCACATAGAAAAACCAACATTTAGTTCAGCACTTAGTTCAACATTTAGGAGACTGATTTATGGCTTTAAATTCTCTACATTAAGTTTCCAGGTAGCCTCAGATGGATATTTCTATCTTGGCATGCATTTTTGTCAGCAGTAAATTGAGCTAAAACTATTCAGTATTTTGTTTAAGGTACCACAAAAGGTAATAAAGGTATAGTTATAACAGTTGCTCCCATTCTCCATGTTTAAGGAGACCAAACTAAGCAGAAGCTCTACAAATTCCTTTTAGGAACATCTTTATTGTCCACTGAAGTGATTGACCTGACTGCCTTTCATCTGTTGTGGGCATCTTTTGCCTGCCATTCTCTATAACATATTTTCCTCTTGAGGTGTGTCGTATAATATTGTAGTCATGGCCAATGTCCATATTTGACTATTTAATTAGAATTATTTTGAACAGTAAACAACATGTACTTTGTTCACGATAAATACAAATTACAAAATGGTCCTAAGTAGCCAGTGGCAACTGTGTTCTACAGTACAGACAGGCCACTCTTCTCATCATAGAAAAATTCTGCACTTGTGCTATTTGCGGTTGTGGTCTCTTAGCCTTGAGTTTTTTCTTCCTATTTGCTGTCAGGTTTCTGATTTATATCCTGTTCTCTTAGCCTTGAATTTATTCTTCCAACTTCCCGTTATGTGTCTGAGCTACTTCCTGCTCTCTTTTTCTGCAGATATATTAGAAGACTCCTGGAAAAGTCTTAACATCTATTCCATCCTAAATGGTCAGTTCCCAAACAGAAGTAGCACCAAATGTAATACTCACTGTCAGCAGTCCCATGAATTATTAATATATTCTCTTCTTTTAAACCATGAATATTATGCAGCACACTGGATGCCTACAAAAGAAAGCACAGATAATTCTGTTTACAAATCTATAGTTATAAAAGCAATTTGAGCTCATTGTTAGACAAAGCAATGCTTTTAGCTATTTGTAAGTTAGTTACCTGGTAAGTGCTTTCTTCCTTAGATGGCATACCAAGGTATCTTTCAGAGAAAGCAGAGGCTGTGACCCAAAGAGACAGAAAGTTAAAAATAAACCAAAAATGCAGCCTAATCTATTATTCCTTTCTACATTTCAAATTTAATTGTCATGATGCAATTAAATCAATTGAATCATGGATGCAATGAACAACTCAAATAGACTTTAATAAGACATGATAAATGAGCTGAACTGAGCTTTTCTGCATTGGGATATTGTTTTTTACAAATCAATACATGTGATTAGATCAGTCTGCAAGATATACTTACCATAGAGCTTCATGTCTGTGATGGGTGCTAACATTGATCCACATTTAAAAAGTTTTTCATCTGATTTTAAGATCATTGAAGCAATATAACCACCATAACCCTGGCCAAATCAAATATATGAATAAATAAGTAAATAAATGAATAAATAAAATTATAATCATTATTCTCATTATTCTTGGAAATAGTTCTAGCTTCTTATCACTGACTGAAAGTGAACACAGCAAAATTTGTGCAAATAAAGACAGGAGCAATTATTTTAATTATTACATTACCTTAAAGGTTAAAAAGCTTAGGAAAAATGAAGTTAATTATATATAAGCAAATAACAAATATTTAGTACATGACTCCATACTATATACCAGAGAACTACTCAAAATAATTTGAAGCTAGTGAAATAAAACTTTCATCAAATCATCAATTGTTTTAAGAAAGTTCAATGTATATATATACACATGTATACATTTTAAATATGATAGTTACATAGAACTGTGTTAAAGAAGAAAAACAGTTTAAATATATGATCACAAATACAAAGTCTTCTTTCAGACTTTTTGACGGACATTAGAACATAGATATCCCACCCCAAAACATGACTGTAGGAAATGAGAATCTGTTGCCTCAAATATTTTTCTACTGCATAAGAATTATTTGGCCTTATTGTTTGAGAACTTCAGATGCAAAACCTGTCCTTGAAAGAATTTGAGATATGTTCTCATTTGAAAGTGATAGTACAATTAAAAAGGAAATATCATATTTGTATACAGGTCTTACTACACCAGGAAAATAGGGTTGATTAGATCACTAGAGACTCATTGGTGAGAGGGCATTGACCTAAGTCTGCATAATAAACCTTACCTCTGTTCTATAGTGAATTTACTCATACTTATCTTACTTTGGTCTTTTTCTATCCTATTGTTTAGAGAAGATGATTTTAAGCTGGAAGTATAGAATGGCTCAGATCTATTCTAGAGATCTGTCCTTATTTTGGATTAATTTTAATTTATAAGAGAGATAATACATGATACTAAATTTCTGAGTTTCCTTTTCCTTTCTTATTAATGTATTTTTTTTCCTTCAAGAAGTCCTACAAAACATATAAAGAATTGAGGACACACTAATTTTGCTATGTCCAATGTTCACACAAACATTAAAAGACATGAGACATAATGGAAAATAATGCTAGTTTTATGGGTTGCTATTCAAATGTTCTTTTTAAACACCATCATGACATACTTTTTAACTAGGAAAACCATACATTATTAAAAATGAAAACCACGCTGTCGAGATTTGTTTGCAATCCAGCATCTGACTGGAAATTTCCTGGAAGAATTTTTATATTTTTTACATAAATGCTTGAGTAAGGGACTGATTGCTAAATTCATATATTTTAGAAACTAAGTTCTAGTGGGTTCTGTTTAAATTTTTATGTTACTGGATATCAATAGTTTGGGAATTATTAAAAAAAATATATACTCCGTACTTAACTTCAAAAATTCTGATATAATTGGTTCATGAAAAGATCTACTTCTAAGAGATTTTCAGATGATTTACATATAGTGCTTTGTCATTGTCACTTAACTGATTTATTTGGTTGTTTTTTGTTTTTTCATATTTTTATTGTAATTAATAAAAGGGTTACATGATATTTTCCAGATAGAAGGTGCATTACTTTACATACATTGATACCCCTTCACATGTCTTGGTACCCTTTCCCCTCCCCCCTCCCCCTCCCCCCCCCTCTTGGTTTTCCCCCCTTCCCTATCAAATTTCAAATAACCAAATACAAATAAGTTCAATATATCAGATAACAAAGTGAGAGAGAGACAGAGAGAGACAGAGAGAGACAGAGAGAGACAGAGACAGAGGGGGGAGGGGAGGGGAAGGGAGGGAGGGGAGGGGGGAAGGCAAGGCAGGAGGTAGGAGGGGAGGGAGAAAAGGGGAGGGGTGGGGAGGAGAGAGGAAAGGAAAGGGAAGGAGGGTGGGAAATGATAAGGAGAGGGGGGAGGTCTAGGGAGGGGAAGGAAGAGGAGAGGAATGGGAAGGGGAAGGGAAAGGGAAAGGGGAGGGGAGGACAGGGGAGGCAAGGAGAGAAAAGAAAGAGAAGTGGATTGGAGAACTTTCTGACATTTCTGATCGTGGCTCCACAGACAAATAGATGAAAAGAAAGGAACAACCCGGCTCAGTGGCTCACACTTGTAACCCTACCTACTCAGGAGGCTGAGATATGAGGATTAAGGTTCAAAGCCAGCCCTGGGAACTACATATCCATGAGAGTCTTATCTCCAATTAAACACCAGAAAATGGGAAGTCATGTTGTGACACCAAGTGTAGGGTGATAGCCTTCAGCTGAAGAGCTCAGTGACAATGCCCAGGCAGAGTTCAAGTCCAATGACAGACCAAAAAAAAAAAAAAAAAAAAAAGACAAAGAAAGAAAGAAAAAAAAAGCCGAAAACCCTCCCTCCAACACAATTTTATTAGAATATAAAAGATGAGTACTGAATTCAGCTTCCCCA
Source organism: Megascapheus bottae (assembly GCF_031878675.1). NCBI lineage: Eukaryota > Metazoa > Chordata > Mammalia > Rodentia > Geomyidae > Megascapheus > Megascapheus bottae. Next base: position 45,454,039 of record NC_143520.1, on the reverse strand, counting down.
GGACTAGAGGGTTGGTAGAAGAATAACTCTCTGCTCCTGCAGAAGACATTGTGCTTTATTATTATTTTAAATATGCAGATATAGACCCTAATGAAGCTAAATACTTTCTAAGTCTTAATATTAGTGAAAATTGTGGAATAAAGTTCTTGTGATCGTATTTAGAAATCAAATCCAAAATTCTATTCTTTTTGATTTACTTCAGGGAAGTAACTTTTATGTTTAAAAGGAAATCAACAAGGAGTAGAATTAGAATAAAATTCAATTTTAATTGTTTATCTTCCTTCCAATCATTTTATACTAACTCTGTGAATGCAAAATAAAATGTGGAATTTTTTTGAAAATGCATCCTGGTTAAAGGCAAAAATCAGCTATAAGTTCCAAGTAAAGATGATCTAATTTTCAAAATGTCTAATTAGATGAATTTCAAAATTGAAATTCACCTTAGTGATATGTAGCCAATCAGAATATTTTTGTCATCTGTTATGTTTGAAAACAAGATCAATACTCAATGTAGGATGCTCTGATTTCATTAAACTAAAAATATAATGATTTTCTAGTGACAAGAGTTTTTCCATGCATTACAATTGGTTCAGAACTTCCACTTACCAAGCATTATAACACTGCTTTTAAAGTATGAGTATTATAATTTTAATAGGCCCATAATATAGAAATGGCTTTTGAGACTTTCCTTATTTCAAAATATGATGGAGAAACAAATTTATTAAACAGAAAGACTTTGAGAATCAGTGGTTGGGTTAGCAATTCAACTTTACTAAGGACTCATCAGGTCCCCTGTTTGCAGTAATTTTTTTTTTTTTTGCCAGTCTTGGGCTTGAGCTCAGGGCCTGAGCACTGTTCTTGGACTTTCTCAAGGCTAGAGCTCTACCACTTGAGCCTCAGCACCACTTCCGGCTTTTTTCTATGTATGTGGTACCGAGGAATCGAACCCGGGTCTTCATGCATGCTAGGCAAGCACTTTAACCACTAGGCCAAACTCCCAGCCCTGCAGTAAATATTTCTGCAGATTGTGAATATAATGAAATTGAAAGGATAATGTGACAAAATAACCATAAAGAAAAGAAAGAAAAAATAAAAAGAGGGGCAGAAGATGCTCTTACTAAAAATCTCAACCTCTGTGATTTGTTCTGAGCCACTTCACCTGTGGCACACAATTATTTCATGTGATAACAAATCTATAAAAGAGTAAGGTTAATGCAATTTTATTGCATTGTGTTATCCCATTTCAATCTTCAAAACTGCTTAATATAATTACATGTTTTGTCAGTCATCTTAGGATTTCAGCCTTGATGTGTTCTTCAGATTATATAGTTAAACCTTCAAGCCTTAGAAATATCACAAGAGGTCTCAAACTCAAAGAAGCCCACTCAATTTTAAGTAACAATATAAATGATAAATAATTACCTCCATGAGTAAAGTTGAAAGGGCTTCAATATCTAGTCATATTTTTTAGCATAGCTCCCCTTTCCTCATTGACTATCTTAGGCTCCAGGTGGAAGTTTTGCTAACCTCAGGTCTCAATGTACATTTTCAACTCCAAATTAAGCTCATCATTTCATTTCTCAGCTGAATCACAGAATCAGCTGCTGTGTTATATTTGCTAGTAATATTTGTCTATTTTTCCACATAGCTTTAATTAATATCATTAAAATTTTAAACAAATATTTCAGAAAAAATACATGTAGAAGTTTTCCTTTTTTGTTGGTCCTGGGATTTAAACTTAGGGCCTGGGCACTGTCCCTGAGAACTTTTGCTCAAGGCTAGTGTTCTACAACTTTGAGCCATAGCACCACTTACAATTTTCTGGTGGTTAATTGGAGACTTTTCTGCCTGGGCTGGCTTTAAACCTTGACCCTCAGATCTCAGACTTTGGAGCAGCAAGGATTACTGCTGTTAGTCACTGGCACCCATTAGCAGTGTTATTTAATCAGTAGCTATATTTACTTTAAAAAATGAAAATTTAAAATGATCATATGTTATGAGAATCATTATTTGAAATAAAATATTTCAAAGCAGTCATATCACAAAGGAGCCAGAGATATACAGTGGAATAAACACAGCTTCTTCAATTATTGGAGGTGGGAAAACTGGGCAGCCACATGCAGAAAGCTAGAAGTTGATCCTAGCCTGTCACCATACATGAATATTAACTCAAAATGAATCAAAGACCTTAATATCAGACCTGAAACTCTGAAACTGCTACATGATAGAGTAAGAGAGACTGGAATTCATAGGTACAGGCAAAAACTTCTTGAACAGAGTTCTAAGGTCACAACAGATAACTAAAAATAAAATCTTTCTACACAGACAAAGACATAGCCACTAAAGTAGAAAGACAGACAGTCAACTGGGAAAAGATATTTACCAGTAACACACCAGACAAATGTTAATACCAAATATCTACAGGGAACTTAAGAAACTAATCTCCTCCAAACCCAACAAACCAATCGCTAATTGGGCAAGGGAGACTTATCAAAATAAGAGGTTAAAATGTCAAAGAAACATATGAGAAAATGCTTATCATCCATGGTTAAAAAGAAAATGTAAATAAAAACACTAAGATACTACCTTACCCTAATCAGAATAGCCAATATTCTGAATTCAGGTAACAAATGCTGGTGGGGATGTGGAGAAAAAAGAACCCTACTACAGTGCTGGTAGGAATGTAAACTAGTACAACCACTCTGGAAGGCAGTTTGGAGGTTCCTGAAAAAAGTTAAAAATCTACTTTCTTTACAACCCATCCATACCACTCCTGGGCATCTACCCTGAGCATCATAACCCAGGATATGGTAAGGACTCCTGTACAGCCATGTTCATCACTGTACAATTCACAATAGCCAAGCTGTGGAAACAACCCAGATGCCCCACTACAGATGAATGGATACAAAATATATGTTACATAAATTTAATGTATATATGTAAAGTGGAAAATTGTTTTCTAATACTAAAATGTATTAATATGAATCACTATAATAAAAGGACTATACAAAATTAGCATAAAAGTAAAAGGGAAGATTACATCAGAGATAAATCTAGGCAAATTTGAAAACATGATGTTTATGACTTCAATTACAAAGGATGATTTAGTCAACTGTGAAGCTTGAAAACTGGCTTACTGTTTAAAACTAAATAACTAAGACTACACCAAACCTTATAGCTGATTTATTCCTGTCTATTTCCCATTGAATCCAATACATAGTTAGTATGGAAACATAATACTTTTATAAAATTGTGTCATCTAGTACAGAGCATCATGTTACAAGATTGTAATTCCATCAACAGCCAGGCACTGTGGTTCATGCCTGTAATCCTAACTACTCAGGAGATTGAGATCTGAGAATCAGTTTCAAGCCAGCCTGGGCACTAAAGACCATGTGAATTTCATCTCCAACTGACCATGAGAAAATCGGAAGTGGCACTGTGGCTCCAGGGGAAGCCTTGAGCTGAAGAGATCAGGGACATAGCACAGGCCTAGAGTTCAAGCCCTAAGACACACACACACACACACACACACACTCACATCCTATCAAGTGAAATTACATTGCAATTGGAGCCAACTCAGATAAAATCAACAAGGGATTTTGTCAAAAACTTTGCCGACGGGCAGGGGCAAAAGGAGTGTTGGTGGGACTATAAACTATTGCAACTACTGTGGAAGGCAGTTTAGAGATTTGACCTACTGTATGTTCCAACAATACCTCTCTTTCACATTTATCCAAAATAATACAAGTCAGGATTCAGTAATGACACCTGTACATTCATGCTGATTGCTGCATAATTTACAGTGGAGAAACTGTGGGAATAACTCAGATGTTCTAAAATAGATAAATGCACCAAAATATGTTGAATATATATGATGGAAATTTACTCAATTATAAAAAAAATAATATCATGTTATTTGCAGGGAAATGGATGGGCCAAGACGTTTCTTTTGTTTAAAAAAAGAAAAACTTAAGCATAGCTACTCAAGAGGCTGAGATCTGAGGATCACAATTCAAAGCCAGCCCAGGTACTAAAGTCAATTAGGCTCTAATCTCCAACTGACAACCAGAAAACTTATTTGCTACTGTTCTACCAACAGCCATGACAATACAATAAATGTAAAATTTTAAATCAATAATCTCATGTAGGAATTTCTGATTTCAGTATAAGAGAGCAAAATTAATGATGAAGAAAGGCACCTAAGAGGGATGGCACTGGACAAATAGAACTCACTAACTTTGATCAATTAGGAGTGTGCCTATAAACCATAAATCAACCAGCACAATCACCCCAAAGGAAGATCTTAAAGACTAAACAAGCAACAGCCCAAAACAAATCAATAAAAATATTCTTTTTCTACAAAGCACAAAAAATTATTAAAAGAGAATATAAAAACCAATAAAAAGATTAAATTTGTGTGTGCGGGGGCAGGGAGGTGTCCTGGGGCTTGAATTCGGAACTCGGCCTGGGCACTGTCCCTGAGCTCTTCAGCTCAAGGCTACTACTGCTCTACCCGTGAGCCAAGCCCCACTTCTTATTTTCTAGATCTTAACTGGAGATAAGAGTCTCAAGTCCTTTTGTGCTTGAGCTGGCTTTGAACCTTCATCCTCAGATCTCAGCCTCCTGAGTACTTAGAATTACAGGCGTAAGCCACCGCACCTGACAAGATGGAAAATTATTAAACAGGTCAAAAATCACACCACCTACCTGACAAATGAAACTATAATTCCTCTATACATTACCCCAACAATAAAATACAATAAATAAGTACATCAAAAATAGATAAAATTTAACGGAAATCATACAAAGTGTTGAAAAGTGTGATGTTGGTCAAGACTCAATGTCTTCATAAACTGCTTTGTTGAATGGAAACTTCTTTGTACAATTATTTATTTATTTTTGCCAGTCATGGGCTTGAACTCGAGACTGCGCACTGTCCTTAGACATATTTTGCTCAAGGCTACTGCTCTGCCACTTGAGCCACAGTGCTACTACCAGCTTTTTTTTGTGTGTGTGGGTTCGAAGAATCTAACCCATGGCTTCATGCATGCCAGGTAAGCACTCTACCACTAGGCCACACTTCCTACCCAATAAAATATTTTTAAATGAAATGTTTGTAAAAGAAGATTTAAAGGTCTAAACAAGTTAAGAAAATGCAGACTGGAAAATTGGATTAAAAATACCATGTGCCCATTAATTCCTTCACAAAATTAATTTTAAATATAAACATTTAAAGGCACAAAGGTTTAGAAAGAATAGAATGGAATACCATATATTAATACTAATCAGAATAAAACTGACTAAGGTGGATATATTTATGTACTTATTAAGATAATCATGTCATACATGAGTGTTTATATACATAGTAAGATACACATATCATTATATGTGTAAGTATATATACATATATATATTATATACTTATGTAACTGTTAAAATAGATTTCAAAGAAAATAACACAGAAGGAAAGGACATTGTTTCTTAATTGTAAAGGGGATAAGAAATCAGTTTTATTGTCTTGGTTGTATTGATTATATTAATGCTCATGTATGTTTATATAAGCAAGAAAATTATTTAAAATATTTTAAGCAAAACTTAATAAAACAGAAAGGAGAAATGCAAATAGAAAACCATAGTATAAATGTTAATACTTTACTTTCACTGCTCAGGACAAGATAGATAGAAAATTTGTATTGGTATAGAAATCTTGGATAAAGCTTTTCTATCAACTTGGTATACTTGCTATTTATATATGGGATGGAATTTAGGTCAAATTTTCATGGTGACTAAAAGTTTGAACAAATGTTGAGCATTTAGTCTGAGGAGAAATATAAAATATAAGCCTTTTTTAAATGAATTTAGGATAATAAAAATATGGGGAAAAGGCAGGCACTGGTGGCTCATGCCTGTAATCACAGTTATTGAGAAGACTGAGATCTCAGGATCATGGTTCAAAGCCAAACTGGGAAGAAAAGTCTGCAAGACTCTTAATAAACCACCAGAAAACTGGAAGTGGCACTCTGTCTCACAGGCCTAGTGTGTGATTCTAGAGCAAATGAGCTCAAGAACAGCATCCTGGCCATCAGATCACCCCCCTCCCCCGCAATCTACAAAAAAAAAAATGGGATGGGGGTACAGGGACCAGAAGACAGTTTTATTTTTCTACAGGGAAAGATAATCCACACTGGGAAAATCACTTTATAAAAAGAGAAAAAGAGAAAGAAAGAGACAGACAGATAGACAGAGAGCTAGCAAGAGACAGAGAGAAGGAAGGAAGGAAGGAAGGAAGGAAGGAAGGAAGGAAGGAAGGAAGGAAGGAAGGAAGGAAGGAAGGTGAGGTTGGGAGGGAGGGAGGGAAGGAAAAAAGAAAACCCAAATGCCTCACTAGGCAAAACTACAAATAATTTATTGTGAGGAATGTAGAGGGTGCCCTATCTCTGCTGAGCAAGAATGGTATTTCCTAGCGAGAGAAATGTGCTGAGGGCTTCCCATAGAAGGGCTCTCTGTATGGGGCTCAGTAAAGGAAAGGATTGCAAAGCTCTGTGTGGGCCTGAGGCTGGTTGAAATAACACCCTCAGGTGGAAGCATATTTACAACCATTGACAATTCCAGTTCAATTATTCCACAGAAAGCACAATTGGAACAATAAATTTTACTGACTAGCTGTAGGTATAATTTAGGTAATATTTATCATTTTTAGCATAGTGTTATTTACTAATTGAATTCTAAGACAATATGTGATATGTTGATATGAAACTGGGTATTAAAAGACTCTCTTTATAGCTCAAGTTTATCTTGTCTATTTTCCTAAAATACCTATGAAATAGTTTTAGATCAGTAAAGTACTGATTCAATTAATGTGTCACTGGTATTTATAGATATCACATTGCAATATATAGAAAAAAATCACAAAATTATAAGATATAAAATCTTATATAAATGTGTATTTAAGAATACCAATATTGGCCAGGAGTTTGGCCTAGTGGTAGAGTGCTTGCCTTGTATGCCCAAAGACCAGGGTTCAATTCCTCTGTTACACATACATAGAAAAAAAAACTGGAAGTGGTGCTGAGGCTCAAGTGGTAGAGCTCTAGCCTTGAGAAAGCCCAAGGGCAACTCTCTCCACTACTCTTTAACATAGTACTAGAATTCCTAGACAGTGCAATAAGGCAAGAAGCAAGCATAAACGGGATCCAAGTAGGGAAAGAGGAAATAAAACTATCCCTTTTTGCAGATGACATGATTCTGTATTTAAAGAATCCTATAGACTCTAATCCCAAGCTCCTTGAGCTGATTCAAAACTTTGAAAGAGTAGCAGGCTATAAAATTAACCCACAAAAATCAACTGCCTTCCTTTATGCCAACAGTGAGAGGAACGAGGCAATAATCAGGAAAGAAAGTCCTTTCACAATAGCCACAAAGAAAATAAAGTACCTAGGAATTAGCTTAACTAAGAATGTAAAGGACCTTTTTGATGAAAACTTTAAAACCCTAAAAAAGGAAATTACAGCAGAACTGAGGAAATGAAAAAAACCTCCCATGCTCCTGGATTGGAAGAATCAACATTGTGAAAATGACAATCTTGCCAAGGGCTATCTACAAATTCAACGCAATACCCATCAATATCCCAAAGGCATTCTTTAAAGAAATAGAAGAGGCAATTAAAAATTTCATATGGAATAATAAAAGACCCTGTATAGCAAAAACACTTCTTAGCAGAAAGAACAGCGCTGGAGGAATTTCAATTCCAAACTTTAGACTCTATTACAGAGCTATAATTATCAAAACAGCTTGGTACTGGCACAAGAACAGGCCTGAAGACCAATGGAATAGAACTGAGGACCCAGATATTAAACCACAGACCTATGGCCACCTAATCTTTGACAAGGGAGCCAAAAAAGTAGAATGGAAGAAAGACAGCCTCTTCAACAAGTGGTGCTGGCAGATCTAGTTAAGCACCTGCAGAAAACTAAAGTTGGAACCTTCTTTGTCACCCTGCACTAGAATTAACTCCAACTGGATCAAAGACCTCGAGGTAAAAGCTGACACACTGAAAACTTTACAGGAAGGAATAGGAGATCCACTAGACCTTCTTGGCACAGGTCGAAACTTTCTTAATAAGGACCAAGAATCACAACAAATCAGAGAAAGGCTGGATAAGTCGGACTGCATTAAACTGCAGAGCTTTTGTATGGCAAAGGACATAGCTAGTAAATTAATTAGGAAGCCTACAGAGTGGGAGAAGATCTTCACCAACCAAACAACAGACAAAGGCCTCATATCTAAAATATATGAACAACTCAAAAAATTGAATGAATCACTCCAAAACTAATCTCCAAAGTAACAACCATCCCATTAAAAAATGGGCCAAAGAGTTAAAGAGAGTCTTCTCTGAAGAAGAAACAAAAACGGCCTACAGACACATGAAGAAATGCTCAACATCTCTGGTCATAAAAGAAATGCAAATCAAAACAACTATAAAATTCCACCTCACTCCAGTTAGAATGGCCAGGATCAGGAAAACGAATAATAAAAGATGCTGGAGGGGATGTGGCCAGGAGGGATCACTACTACACTGTTGGTGGGAGTGCAAACTCGTTCAACCACTATGGAAAGCAGTGTGGCAGTGCCTCAAAAGGCTAAACATAGAACTCCCCTATGACCCAGCAATTCCACTACTTGGCATTTACCCAACCATCCAGAAACTAGGGCATACTAAATCCACTAGCACAACAATGTTCATTGTAGCACTATTCACCATAGCAAAGATATGGAACCAACCTAGATGTCCCTCAGTTGATGAGTGGATCAACAAGATGTGGTATTTGTACACAATGGAATTCTATGCTGCTGTCATAAAGAATGACATTGCCCCATTTGTTAGGAAATGGAAAGACTTAGAAAATCATATTAAGTGAAGGAAGCCAGACTCAAAGGAACTTAGGCTCAATGGTTTCCCTCATTTGTCAAAATCAGTAGAAACCTTGGGCTCTACTAGCAGAGATCTGTAATAGAGCAAAATCTTGATACATAAGGCCATATAGTATGAAGCTAATTGAAAAGACCTCCAGGATATTGAAACAAAAGCCACATAACGAATGATTGTTGTCCTTAATGTACTATATCTCATCTCCTTTGCTGTCCCTTGGGTATCTATATTGTTACAGTATCTCACTTAGATATCTGATATATTGAATTTATTTGTATTTGGTTATTTGAAATTTGATAGGGAAGGGGGGAAAACGAAGACGGGTGGGGGGTGGGGGGAGGGTAATGGGTACCAAGACATGTGAAAGGGTATCAATGTATGTGAATTAACGCACATTCTATCTGGAAAATATCATGTAACCCTTTTATTAATTACAATAAAAAATATATATAAAAAAAAGAGAAGTAGAAAGCCCAAGGGCAGCGCTGAGGCCCTGAGCTCAAGCCTAGGACTGGCAAAAAAAAAAAAAAAAAAGAATGAATACCAATATTTTATTCTGCTTTGCTTTTCTTTACTTTTGGTTTGTTAAGCATTGGCATTCCAGGCCTCATATACACTAAGCAGAAGCTCTTCTGGTAACTTACATGCACAGACAGGGTTAATGTTGAAAACCATAATTACTAGCATAAAAGGCACTAAATTGGGTTTGCAAAATAAAAAATTCTAATTTTTCAAAATGAAAAATTCAGAGCTTGAAGGGAATTAATAAAACTGGGAAGTAGTCACATAATAAAAAAATTGAATAATTAGAATTACACTGGTATATTTCAACACACCTTGTCCTCAGTAAAGAAAAAAAATAAACCAAAATAAAAAATACAACATTTATAAAATTTATTATTGGAACATCTTGATAAAAATTTTATTAAACAGACACATATGTAGCAATAATAATATAATAGGGGCTGGGAGTTTGGCCTAGTGGTTAAAGTGCTTGCCTAGCATGCATGAAGACCTGGGTTCGATTCCTCAGTACCACATACATAGAAAAAAGCCGGAAGTGGTGCTGAGGCTCAAGTGGTAGAGCTCTAGCCTTGAGAAAGTCCAATGACAGTGCTCAGGCCCTGAGCTCAAGCCCAGGACCGGCAAAAAAAAAAAAATATATATATATATATATATATATATATACATAATAACAGCTGGATGCTGGGGGCCCCTGCCTATAAGCCTAGCTATTCAGGCAGCTGATTTGATCATGTTCTGAAGCTAGCTTAAGCAAGAATATCCTTGAGACTCTTATCTCCAATTAACTTCCAGAAAATCCAGAACTGGAGCTTTGGCTCCAGCAGAAGAGCACTATCCTTGAGTACAAAGCTCAGGGACAGCATCTAGACCTTGAGCTGAAGCCCCAGGTTTGGTACCAAAAACAGCAACAACATCAAAAACAACAACAGTATCAGAGATCAGAGATCAGACATGCAACTTACTCTTCTTGTATAATATAAACCAGTTAATGAACTCCAGGATATGGAAATAAGAGGTTTATATTTGTGATTATTTCTTTTTTTAATATACCATGTGAAATTATCTCTTTATTCCCCCCCTTATCAGTTATTCCCTGTTGTTTGTTGCTGTATCTGAATTTGTTACCTGGTGTAGTGTATAGTCGTTTATGTGTTTATTTGATTCAGTGAAGGGAAGAGGAAAAACAAAATGATGAGACAAAGGACAAAGAGTGAGCCAATGTAATAGTGATATTCACAAGAAAATAGGCTAGAAATGAACTTAACAACTTGGGAGATGTGGGAGGAGGGAAAATGGAAGAAAAACATGGGAAGGGGCAACAGTGTTCAATAAGTAATGAATTTAATGAATGTAACTGTGATCCCTGTATACATCATTCTGACAATAAAATAAAATAAAAAATATATATATACTGAGTGCCAGTTGCTCATACTTCTAAACTTAGCTATACCGAAGACTGAAATTATAAGATTGAGGTTCAAAGTCTGCTTTGGCAGAATAGTCATCTAAAATTTAGAAGTTGAGCTGTCACTCAAGTGGTAGAACACAAGCCTTGAGAGAAAGAGCCACTAGTCATTACCAGAAAAGAGACATACAGACAGACAGACAGAGACAGAGAGACAGAAAGAAAGAGAGAGACACAGACAGAGAGACAGGGAGTAAAAAAGAAAGAAGGAAGGAAGGAGGAAGGGAGACAGGGAGGAAGAGAATGAGGGAGGGAGGGATGGTTTAGTTTTAATGACTATAATATGTATGAAATACTTATATTTGAAATGAACAATGTTAAGAGAAATAGCTTGGGTTTTAACTTAATAACTAAAGAAGAAAATTTATTTAAAAGTAGGAAAAGAAAAGTGAAAAGAATACACATAAGTGAAGCAGAAAATTAAGAAAAGAACCATTAAGTCAATGTATAGTTCCTTGTAAAAGAGGAAGCAAGAGATGGGCAGGAGACAAGACAAAGAGCAAGATGATTAAAGAGAGAATGTCTGCTTCAAGGAGCAGAATGTGATAGTAAAGGCAGAATGGTGGGAGACTCCTTGGGAAATAAAATTTCATGGTTCCTGTGAGTGCTACAGTTACTACTCTGCAAATATTCTGAAAGACTAGATAAAATGAAAAATTATTTTGAAAATACTAGTAGTTTTAGATTAGAAGAAACAGATGAATCATGTAAATCCTTTAATGGCTAAATAAATTTATATATCATTTAAAACTTCCCAGGAAGAAATCAATAATCCTGGATGCTGTTACATTATCAACTATTACAGAAAACCTTATTCACATACCTATTTTAGCGACATAACATAATTCAAGTTGACAATTGAACAAAACATGCTTACTACAAGAAAAAAGAACATACATACACACACAGACACACAGACACACATGTGCACATGCTGTACACATTGCCCCACAACAACAAGAACATTGTTTCTTTGTGGTGTGGTGTGTGTGTGTGTGTGTGTGTGTGTGTGTGTGTGTGTGTGTGTGTGTCCTGCTCTTGGGGCTTGAACTCAGGGTCAGAGCACTGTCCCTGAGTTTGTTTTTGTTTTTGTTTTTGTTTTAATCAAGAATAGGCAGGTAGTTTGGCAATAATTCTGTACAATTAGAGTCAACTTTCAGTTTTTGGTAATTAATTGGAGATGGAGATAAGAGTCCCACAGAGTTTCCTGTTAGGTCTGGCATTAAATAGGATGCTCAGATCACAGCCTCCTGAGCAGTTAGTTACAGGCTCTGAGCCAACAGAGAACATTTGGTTTCCTAAATCTTAATGTCAATGATGTTCCTTTATATGCTCAGAAAGTCAAGTCATAATTCATAATATGTTCACAAATGTGCATGTTTATTTGTTTAATTGAAATGAATATAAATTCCCTTTGTATTCTACATGAAGCTCCTGTTTAAGTCACTAGAGCCAATGGTACTAACACTCATTTACCCAATGTGATCATTGGGGCTAACATGAACTTCTAAACTTCATGTTTACTTTTCATTATGAGTATGGGCTGATATATAAATGTTTCAGTTGATGTAAAAGACTTTCTAAACTCTATACTGTTTCCTCTACTTATTGTCAATCATCCTGCAATTACAATCATTTTTATTACTTGTTCTGCAGTAATTTCTCTCTTCTCACAGTGTACATGTGCATGAAAGTTTTCTTCTCCCAATTTCTTATTCTTCACCATATACTTTGTATTCCTCTTTTATATAAGACATGCATAATCTGGTAAGTATTTCTTCAATCTCTACAAATGTGTGTATACCTCATTTGGTACTATTTCTTTCTGTGTCTAGTAATCTTTTGTAAGGTTTTGAATCATTTGTAAACTTTAACATGTCCAGACCATTCATGAGTAGGACCAGGGAAAATTTACTTGTGAGTGATAAAAACACATTGCTTTTTGTTTTGCTTTGTCAATCACTTTTATTTTATGTTCTTATCCTTCAGAAGTTGTACAAAGGAGTTGCTATTTAACAAAGCAGTTTATGAATACAATATATCTTGACCAATGCCACCCCTTTCAACGTTCTCACCCAGTCCTCTCCTAACCCTCATTTTTTCTGGATTCTTGACAATCCTCCCCCTTAACTGCATGGTTCAAAAGTTTCTAATCTACTTTTATATTCTTTTTAGATAGAGATTCATAACTGTTTTATTGTGCAAATCTGAGACTGGAAACTCCTTGTAAACTTTTTCTTTTCTTGATTTCTCAAACACTTGCAACAGCCATTCTACTGTCTGTGTCCATGAATCATAGGATTGTAGATAGTTCCAATGAATCAATGGAATCCTACCATATCCTCCCATCTTTGCCTAGTGCATTTCACCTAGCACAATGTCTTAGCATGAGACAGGATAACACTACAAGCCTTTGTATGCAGAGTTTCCATTTCACTGGAATAATCAGCTCTTTAACATTTTCCTTTTTCAAAAATGGATTTGCCATTACCAATGGGGTCTCTTTTAGGTTTTCATTAATATCGAAAAAACTACATAAAATATTGCTACTGATCCACAGAGTGCTACTGTCAACAAAAATAGAATATAATGAAAACAGTGTAGATGTGTGAAGCTGAAACATAATGCCTTTGCCAATCACACCACTAAGATTTATGGCCCGGTGAAATTAGCAGTTATTTTATGGTATGGATATCCAATTTATTATATAAATAGTTATTATATGAACAGAAAATATGTGTTCCCCCCACTCAGAAAGATATGAGTTATTCTTTAAACTAAAATAGTTGAATAGTCCTGTTACCTCATTGCATGTGTCAGAAACCACATACTCCCCAATGTTCTATGCAAGGTCTGTTTTCCTGATGGGAAAATAATATTGATTTTCACATAATTTTTACTTACAGACAGCCCAATCAAAATAACTGCATATAGGCCATCTTCTTAAACTCCAGCCCCTCTTTTTCATCTTTTCTTTTTACTATGTTAAAGTAGCTGTACAAAGGGGGTTCACTTTGGCATTATGAATTAAGAGTAAATTTGCACCCTAATCATTTTCATTTCCACCAAAATTCTCTCGCAGCCCTCCCAACCCACCCATCACCCCAATTTAGCTGGTTGTATTCTTACATGTATACATGGAATATCACTACCATATTTACCTATTTAGCCATCCTTCCTCTCTCCATTTTTCTGCCATTTCATTGACCTTCCCTGCACTCTAATCACACATTTTAACTTTTTGGTTTTCATTTTGTTAAACTATAAATCAATTTTGGAATTCTCCCCAGTGGATAACATACCTTAATCAATGTGAGCATGTGTGTGTGTGTGTGCTTTTTTTAAGGATGTGGTATTTGTTGTCATTCTGTGAAGGATATGCAGTAACTAGAGACTGGGCTGTCCATGTTCCATTTACTGCTTAGATATTGCATAAACATATCCTCATTAGATTGGTCTTTCTTGACTTCATCATCTATTACTTCAGTTTTCTGTGATCTCTTTATCAATTAGCTCTATAGTAGTCATTTACACATCATTCTTGTTGTTTCATTATGATTCTTCTCTATTTACAAGCACATTTTTCATTTATTTTATCGTATCTAATGCCCTTCTGTAAAAGGTAAGCTTTATGGAATTAGGGACATTTCTGCTGTTGATTATCTAATACCAGGTCTTAGTTAGGTGCTCAAAAAATAGCTGCTAAATGAATGATATTATTATGATATTTTTCTAAAAAATAATGCAGAAATTGAAATATAATGAAGAACATAATTACCCACACACTCATGTACAAAATATATGCAACACGTATTTCCATGAGTAGTATTTCAATTATTTACCTTTCCAAAAATGCTTAATCTTTTGGAGTCAACATATGGCTGTTTCAGTAAATATCTGCAACAACAAAAAAATTAAAATTATGTTTATTGAGTCAAATATACATGTAAATTTATGCTCTGCTGATTATAACTCTAATTATGCAAGATAGTATATTATAAAATCTTACTATTCAAAGTGATGGTCTAGTGATTTAATATCATATGAGAGATTGCTATAAATTTGAATTGACTGGTTTCCAGGCAGACTGGGTTAACATGCATGTTTTTGCTGATTTTAATATAGTGTACAGAATCTACACTCATATTTTTACAATATTTTAACAATTTTTAATGCTGCAAAAGTAAAAATACTCACTATAAGAGTTAGAATTAGGTCTATGGAAGTAACAATATTATAGATTGTTATAGGTTTATGTTGCAGGGAGTACAAACAAAATAGTCAGGGGGCTGGGAATATGGCGTAGGGTTGAGTGCTTTCATAGCATTCATGAAGCCCTGGGTTCTATTCCTCAGTACCATATAAACAGAAAAAGCTAGAAGTGGTGCTGTGGCTCAAGTGGTAAGAGTGATAGCCCTGATCAGAGAGGCTCAGGGACAGAGTCGAGGCCCTGAGTTCAAGCCCCAGGACTGGAAAAAACGACAAAGATGTTGTCATATATTTGCTCATCTTCATAAATGCAAAATAAACTCTTTTTTTTTGCCAGTCCTGGGCTTGAGCTCAGGGCCTGAGCAATGTCCTTGGACTTTCTCAAGGCTAGAGCTCTACCGCTTGAGCCTCAGCACCACTTCTGGCTTTTTCTATGTATGTGGTACCAAGGAATCAAACCCGGGTCTTCATGCATGCTAAGCAAGCACTTTAACCACTAGGCCAAACTCCCGGCCCGCAAGATAAACTCTTATTCCAGATTGCCTTTCTTTTAATATATCATCAAGGAAGATACAGACTTCAAAGAAAATAGAGCTATATCCTTAACCTAGAAACTTGCCAAACCAATAATCCAGAAATATTTATGTCAGTTATTAGTATAAATCAGTTACCTATATTCTGTCATTACAATACTTTACAGCTTCACCCACTTACTTTACAGCAGCTATTTGATCCTTTACTTCTACTGAACCTAATCTTCTATGAATTTCTTGTAAAATTTTCAGGCCCTGGAATCCACTTCCTCTTCCATCAAATCTTGCCACAATGACATTATCTGTGTCGACAAGGACGGAATCCCAATCAATATGGAACTTATCTGTGACCAGCTGGCCTCCTGGCTCCTCATCCCTGAAAATGCCAACGAAGGGGTCAAAACCAGAGCAAGCAACAATTTTGCAGAAGTTTCAACATTCAAATATAGTATAGAACATTATCACTAGTTGTGAGAAATCCTGGTAATTGCATTATTTGAACATTTTTCAAGTAAATCTGGAGGTAAAAATGTCATTTTCCTTGATAAAATTGTAATAACAATCCCCATAGGTGAACTAAAAATATAAAGATAACTGTACAACAGAGATTATTCTAACACATTTTTCAATGTGGAAAATGCAAATATGTGGCACTTTCCACAAGTAATGCTAAAGAATGACTATCAGAACAGCAAGCTAAGTTTTGTTGGATGTCTTCAAATGTGCATTAGAAATGTTTCGCAGGTGATTTACAAGGGCTGAAGGGTCTAATAGGCAGAAGATACAATTGTGGAGACTTGATAAATAATAGGACATGCACAACCTTAAAGAACGGTGAATCATAAAGAATTACTTCTTGCATTATTTCCTGAAAGTTTTATTTTATGATAGAATTTGCTGAAAAGGTAAGCAAACAATGAGAAAAATTCTCTTTCAGCAATGAAACTGTTAGCAAAGAAAGAAAGAGAGAAGAGTAACATAAATAGGAAAATATATAAGCTGATGGTAAAGGACATTCATATTATCAAGAATGAATTTTATAGTTTCTCCATTCTCCAGAGGGAAATGGTAGTACAATTCAAAGACATCAGATTAAAATGATGCTTATTATTTTACTTTTTATTTGAATGCCAAATAAGGAAATTCTCATGAAATAACACAAATGATAAAGTAATTCAATTAATCCAGATGAATTTGAAAAACATACTACCCTATTTCAAAAATACATAATGAAAAGTGCTTCATATAGGAAATTCTTACCATACTCACCTTTAAAGGGAAAGATACCAACTCTCTGCCTTCAAGACTTTGCTTTGAAGTGACATACAGCTTTCATTGACAAGATTGTGTTGAGTAAGTGATAGTTTGAGGCTGTGAGTTTGTGCAAGTTCTGGAATTTAAACTGGAAGACTGGGTGCTGTCCCTTACATTTTCTCTGAGGCTAGCTGCTATTTTACCACTTGAGCCAAAGATACATTTCAAGATTTTTTTTTTTGGCAGTCAATTGGAAATGAAGAGCCTCACAAACTTTCTTGTTCAGGTTGGCTTGGAGTCAAGGTTCTCAGATCTCAGACTCTTGAATTGTTAGAATTACAAGCCTCAACCATCAGTATCTCACAAAGAAATGGAACAGTGCACATGTAGGATTTTAAGGAACTATTAACTCAAAGGAGAAAGTGTAGGGCACAGCATTAAACAACTAGAACTTATTGAATAATTAGACAAGTTGAGTAGTGCATCTCCCTCAAATTTTTATGTTGAATCCCTTATCTCCAGTACTTCAAGTGAGACCATATTTAGATATAGAGATTTTTAAAGGTAAGTGAGGCACACTTAGGCTATGGGCTGTGATCCAATCTGACATTTGCACCTTGTGAGAAAAGAAATCAAAGAGATTTAGGGTTCTCTTGCTCAGGGGGCTGACATATGAAGAGGCAGAAAGATGTATCCAAAAACAGTGGGCAGGAACCAAGATTCTGAGGTTCCAATTTCTAAAACTGTGCAGAAAGTATAAATTCTCTTCTTTAAAATATCTTGTTAGATTTGGGCACTGGTGGTTCATACTTGTGATCATAGCTGCTCCAGAGACTGAAACCTGAGGATCGTGTTTCAAAGTCAAAATGAGTAGAAAAATCTCTGAGACTCTAACTTCAGTTAACCTCCAGAAAATCAAGTAGAGGTGTGGGTCAAAGTGGTATAACATTAGCCTTGAACAAAGGAGGTCAGGGACAGTGCTCAAGCCTTGAGCTCAAGCCCCATCACCCACCAACAAACAAACCAACAAAACCAAAACCAAATACAGCAGTCAGAAATGTTTAGTTATGTATACCTAATAAACGAATACAAACGTCATCTCAGTTTTAAGCATTTGAGTCTTGCTATATCATTTATATTACCAAAATTTAATTAACAGTTGAGAGACATTAAGATGCCAGTTACAATGCTCATAACAAAACCAATAAAGAAAAATATAAATAAACTATGTTTAAAGGTAAAAAATTAAATACATAACAAAGTTAAGATATACAAAGGGAAGGGGGCAGGCTGGGAAGTATGGGTGAGAATGTTTAATAGGGTGACAGTGATCAGGATATACTGTATTCCTATACTACTTTAGTGAATGTCAACTCCTTTGTACAACTTAAGTAAAAATATTTGAAATGGAAAAATAAATTAATTCAATTACTTGATTAAATTCTTTTTGTAACTCCAACTTTTCCTGAATTTCACCTTATATTTTCCAAAGTGTTTATATTTTTACCTTTATTATTTTTTATGTCATTTGTTTTAAAACTTGCAGCCTAACTCCCTAGTAGATACTTGGCAAATAGTTCCTTTCTATGTGAAGAATTTTTAAGTGGTCCATTGAGAATGAACTCTGTCTTATATTTAGCTCCCCAGGAGATACTCATCTAAATTGTCTGACATTTAAAATGTATCATTATGTTTATCACATTTTTTGGCACATGCAGGACACAACCAATATTTGATAAACTAGAATTTTTCAGGGAAACAAAAGACTCGGGCAAAGCTTGAAATAGAAGACCTCAAAACACTTCAGTTTATATAAAGCGACTCTTCTTTCGAACTTGGGGAATTACTTCAAATATTATGGTCCAACAAGATTACAAAGATCAAGCTCAACATTTAATACTAAGCTCTAAAAATACTAGAGGCAGAATCTCAACTACACTCTGAACACGAGACAAGATACCACATGCCTAAGTCCCTGTGTCTTCTTCAGTAATGATAACATTCTCAGCTGTTTTCCTCTCTGATAGTTAATCTTCAGTGTTAACTTCATAAAATTAAGAAATGGCTAGAAGATTAGCAAAATATCCCTTTGAGTGTATCTGTCAGAGATTTTCTGACGATAATTTGATTATTATGTATCTTATCTAATGGTTTGTATATTCCACTGGTAATTTTGAAGTCTGATTTAACTCTTGAGAGATGGTAGAATTTAGGAAGATGGGAACTGGATAAATGTAGTAAGTCACTGAAAGTGAAGGTCTCAGGGAATGTATGGTGTAATGGTTTTTCCCTTCCTGTTTATAGCCCTAGTATGTTTAAAGTCTACTGTGATATAAACTGCTTGTTTCTGCCTCCTGACTACCATGAGATGCAGTCTCTCTTTTTGTCACAGACTCTGAGCACCATGTTATACAGTCTTATTATGTGCCTAGAAACAAGGAGCCAAGAAACCATAGATGAATCCTCTATACAGTGGCCAAAACAAATGTTTACCCTTAAGCAAATTGTGTCAGACATTTTCTCATGTTACATATGTATAATAATATACACTCAAAGAAATTTTCTTAAGCAATAAGTGACAGAATGCATATGAAAATAATTCATGAAATATAATGTGCAAGATCATTTTCAGATAGAACTCTAAAAAGTACTATAGGAACATTTCTGTTCTTCTATTTGAAATCAAAATGGCTTATGTTGAGTATCTTTCTTTACAGTTCAAAAGTGCAAATTACATAAAGAATTTTGGATCACTATGCAGAAATTAAACTGGACAATATCCCTGGTTAAAACACAGTACGCTGTGTGAAGTATTGTGTTGAGAAGGCTCCCAATTATATCTAAAGCCTCATAAGTATATAAAATGTGCAGTCAACCAGCCCTTTCAATTAATTAGAGGACAGTCAGTAGCTCATAAGACAAGATTACCCAGCCTTTAACCCTGTCAGCAGTAATGCTGAGGTGATATAAAATAATTGGTGTATTAAAAAGACATGGTCTTCTATATCTAAATAAAACTCACTCCATTGTACACAATTATTTTGAGAGCTAGAAGTTTAGCCAAATATTAATAATTATGTTATTAAATAGCATGCAAAATATTTTAAAACATAGCTTGAACTGTACATGTTTCTAAATTATAATTGGTAAATGTTTACAAATATCTCAAAACAAAGACCTATAGTCTTTGCTTTATACTCATATAATGAATTTCCTAGAAATAGTTAAGTATAAAAATATAATATTCTCCTTTATTTGCCACTGTAAATTAGCATTTTAGTTCTAACTTTGTATTTCAAAGATTTTCATATTAGATTACAATGTGGAATAAGTATATTATGATGCATGGTTCTTTAAAACATTTATCTAATTGGTTGGTTGTTCTGTCATGTTTTTGTGTAACTATTTGAAGATGAGGTATTTCAAGAACAGATATGTTAAAACTAAGTGTTTACATTAAAGGAGGAGGTTCGGCATTTTGCAGAAGTATATTGGAGACTCTTTATTCACAAAGTGTTGGAACAATAACTGGACTAGAAAATAAAGTCAAACAATTAATACTAATTCAGGGATTTTGGAGTAACCAATACATTTACTGGTATGATGATTACAAGGAAGATATTATATAACAAATAGGAAATATGTTGGGAGGACCTCTGAGCTCCAGTAGATTTCATTCCTTGTTTTTATTTTTTACTCTGAATATCATTTATATCTTCCTTCTACAACACCAAAGTGTTTTCCCTAGTCTCGGAAATATCTGGGGAGCCATAGTAAAGAAGGCGTTTCATGGTTGAATTTGTAAGGAACAAATTTGTTGGTATTTGTGGTAACACAAAACTTCCATCGGTTTTAATCAGCAGTAAGTTACAACAATATCAATCATGTCTTTTTTCTAACATAATCAACCAAACAAAATGAGTCTACATTCTTCTTAGATGTTAAGTGTTGAAAGCAGAGTTTCATCACTTCAATAATTTTAGCACTGAATGTGTCAGTATGAATGAAGAGTTCATAATATGATACAGTCATATAGTAGAACATAAATAACAGACTATTATCCAAACAAAAGTTTTAAATAACAAATACCTCTATATGACCTAAAGGCATACCATATGTACCAAAAATGAATTAGAGTTTTTCTCAGATCACATGTTTGCTCAAGTTCCCAAAATATATTCAAATCAAAAGGAAACTGAATTAAGAGTAAGATTTTTTTGTTCTAGTATTACGACGAGTCTGCTACAATCACTTGAGCAATTATATTTACCTAGGTAAAGGATAATGTGATTAATGGCAACAAAACTAATTCAGTCCCTGTTATTTTAGACAAATTGCTTTATAACTTTTCTTACATTTGATGTGGAGTATGACATTAGATAAGAGCATATGTGTCCTTGTAAAGTGTCTAACCATGATAAGTGTTTAATATGATTTTTTTTTGGCTAATGCTTTGTACATAATCTCTTAGCTAGACTCACATAGAAAATGAGCTAGCCAAATGTGAGTCTTTCCAGCCAACTCCATATTATTTCCTTCAAGAATACAGTTCTTCCTGAAAGTGGATTTTGGTTGAAAAAGGTGTTCTTGCGATTCCCTGCTATTTGCACAAATACATACAACCATAATATCTCTTTTCTCATTTAAAAACTATTACAGAATTTTATCTATAATAGTGAATGCCAATTACTCACATGATTAATTGCTGATTGAAATTATTTACTTCGCAGTAACTGTACCCAAAGAAACAGAAAAAAAAACTGTATCATGATGGCTCTCCCTTTTTCAGAGTTGTTCAACATGTATCTACTGAGTGGAAGCCTGCCACTTTGAAAAGTCTACTACACATGTGCAGAAAGTACTTTAAAAGCTCCTAGAGAAGTGGACTCAGTGATTCCCATTTCCTTTCAAATGGCCAAGATTCCATGTTATTTTCTACTCAGGTGCATCTATATTTTAGAGAGAAAAAAATAAAAAAAAATTTTCGCCATTCTTACATTGGACCAATTCTGTTTATTTTAAGCCATTTAATATTGATTAAAATTGTTGATCCTCACATGAAATGCACCTGAACTTTTTGTTTAATGATTTTTCTTGATCAATGATTTTGTGCTTTTTATGATATTTTTTAAAAGATCCATGTCATATAGTGTTTTATTGTTTTTCTTCCTTCATCTCCAAATTTGCTTTTATGCATTAATGACACTGAATCTTTTCTCCACCTCCTCCTGCCTACTCTGTTCCCTGTGTCATCCTATTCTAATGCATTATCCTTTCTCATAATAAAATATTGTGTAACAAATGAATTTTTCTTTGCTTGAAGGAAATTTTATCCCATTTTTCTCTTTTTCTGAATTAAAGCCAGAATTGCCTCCTTACCCACATGCAAAATTGTATAACAACTATCATGAGAACAATGGAAATTTTTTTAAAAAACAGCAAAATCCAGTTTTTCATATCAATTTATATTTATATTATAACCAGTAGCCAAAAATAAAAGCTTATCAGTATACAGGTTGAGACACTAAACAGCATGGATATTAATGAGCCAGTTCTAAAACTCAAACATGGACTGTTAGTATTATCCCACAAAATTAACCTCCGGATAAACATCTTAGACAGCACATTAAAACATCAGAATGGAAGCAATAGAAAAGGGCCTCAGGGACACTACCCAGACAGAAATTGTGCAGTAAAATGAGAAGAAGCTCCAATCTCCTAATCACCTCTGCTGTCAAAGTCTTACTACATTAATTCTTATCCTTTAGCCAATTTCCATTTAAGAGAATTTCAAATGCAATGGATGAGGAGTTGAAAAGGGAAGTGAGTAGAAGATTCTTCCTTTGATTTGTTTTGAATAATGATAGCATCACAGAGCTAGGATAAAGTTTACTCATTTCCTTGGTATTCAGAGAGGGTCACACCTAAATCATTCACAGTTCAGTGGTATCTTGACACAATTTATAAACATGCCAAGACTAGGAGATTCTACCATCTTCTTCCTGTGTGTGTCACTAGTGGAAACCACTTATGTAATGGATCTTCTTCAGACACAATAAAACAAAATATTATACTTAAAGAGTATGGAAGCATGGGGCCGGGAGTTTGGCCTAGTGGTAGAGTGCTTGCCTAGCATGCACGAAGACCCAGGTTCGATTCCTGGGTACCACATACATAGAAAAAAAAGCTGGAAGTGGTGCTGAAGCTAAAGTGGTAGAGCTCTAGCCTTGAGAAAGTCCAAGGACCGTGCTCAGGCCATGAGCTCAAGCCCAGGACTGGCAAAAAAAAAAAAAAAAAAAGAATATGGAAGCATTTTACATAAAAATAGAATAAAAACCTGTCCCCTAAAAATTGAGCAAGAAACAATTTTGACAACAATTTTAGCTTTCTTTTTTTTCTGGATAAAGTTCAGTTCAACATGGTGATTTTGAAGAACACTGAGACATATATCACATGGGGTAAGTATCAGGGATTCCAGTAGATTTATAATATAAGAATGGACGCTATAGAAGTGGTGTTTTGGCTCAAGTGGTAGGGCATTAACCTTGACCACCAAATCTCAGGAATTGTGCCCC